>NC_056732.1:1697514879-1697614879 GCF_019279795.1 Protopterus annectens
TCTATGTCTGGAGTCCCCCATATCACTGTCAACTGTCGAAATACATGAGGATCCAACTTCCACTCGTGGGGATCCACCATCTGTCTGCTCAAAACATCTGCTAAGGAGTTCTGTGCTCCTGGCAGAAACCTTGCCTGAAGAGTGAGTTGCAAACTGAGAGCAGTCTCCCACAAAATCATAGCTTGCCTGCAAAGAGGGTACGAATGGGTTCCCCCTTGCTTGTTGATGTACCACATGACAGTTGTGTTGTCTGTTTGAATCAACACTTGTCCTGGGTGAAGTAGATCCTTGAAAGCCATCAATGCAAATTGGACTGCTAACATCTCCTTCAAGTTGATATGTAAATGTTGAAGTCTGGCAGGCCACGTGTCTTGAACCCATTTTCCATTGAGGTGTGCTCCCCAAGCCTTGTCCGAGGCATCTGTCATTAAGATCTGACTCGCCTCTGGTCGGGTCACAGAGAGTCCCTTGTTTAGGTGACATTCCTGAGCCCACCACAAAAATTCCTTTTGAATGCAAGGTATTATCTGAATGACAGTGTCCAGATCGTGGCAGTGTTAAGGCCCATATACTTTTGAGATACCATTGTAGCTTCCTCATATGCAGTTTGGCATTGGGAAGCACCAGAATACAAGATGCCATGAACCCCAAGGTTTGAAGGACTGTCCTTGCAGTCAGCCTGGACCGTAGAGACAATTGTTAGAAGTAAAGTGTAAGATTTCTTTGCTTGTCCGGGGTCAAAAAAGCCATCTGGGAGGCTGTATTCAGTCTCACACCCAGAAAGCACATTTCCTGAGAGGGTACTAGACTGGACTTTATTTCGTTCACAGAATACCCTAGGCACCTTAACACTGCCATAACATACTGTAGATGGTGAAGTAGCTTGTTTTTGTCTTGAGCAAGAATCAGGCAATCGTCCAAATAAGGATAAATTTGTATTCCTCTTAACCTTAAGAAGGCTATCACCAGAGCCAGAACCTTTGTGAACACCCTGGGTGCAGTAGATAAGCCAAAGGGCAATGCAGAGAACTGATAATGTAAAGTCCCAGCCCGAAAACGCAGGAATCTCCTGCAACTGGGCCTGATAGGAATATGAAGATAAGCCTCTTTGAGATCCAGAGTTACCATCCAGTGATCTTTGCCCAACAGAGGCAGAAGTTGTTGCAACGTCAACATTTTGAATTTTGGAATGTCCAGGTATGTGTTGAGGATAGATAAATCCAAAATTGGCCTCCAAGTGTTTCCTTTCTTTGGTACAAGAAACAGGCGAGAATAAAATCCTAGGCCCACTTCTGACAGAGGGACCTGCTGTATAGCCCCCATTTGAAGAAGTAAAGAAATCTGTTTGTGAGCCTCCACCCTTTGCTGAGGAGGAATGTCTGGCATGCCTTTGAAAGGAGGCAATGTGTGGAAATAAAACTTGTAGCCTCGGTCTATAATGTCCAACACCCATTTGTCCTGGGTGACTAAAAGCCAGTTTTGCCTGAAGAGTGCCAACTTTCCTCCCAGAGGAGCTGCCAGACAGGAAGGATCTGGCAGCTGAAGATGCAGGTCATTGGGTCTGTTTATGAAAGGACTGGCCCCTGCCCTCACCTGTAGATTGTGCAGGGGAACTCCACGTTCTAGGCCTGAAAGAGCCCTGAGCTCTGCCCCTACCACGTCTAGATCTGCCCCTAGACTGTAAATCAGAAGAAGGATAAGCCCATCCCTTAGTCGGCCAATTTCTGCTAAACTTAGGGGGCTGCACCTGCAAAAAATCCTTAACAGTCTGCATAGACTTAGCTTTGTCTTCCATTTTCTTTAAGACTGACTCCACAGGAGAACCAAACAAAACTTCAGACTGCAGAGGAGCATCCAAAATTCGAGCTTTAACATGCTCTGACAAGTTCTGATCCTTAAGCCAGGCGTGCCTACGAATAACTGATCCAGTGGCAGCCACCCTGGAAGAAGCCTGTAAAGCATCGAAACCACACTGCAAAGAATGCTTACCCACCTGATCAGAGGCATGAACCAAATCCTGTAATTCCTTACACTCTATGCCCTCTGCCAAAGCATCTACCTTAGATTTTAACTGAGTAAGGAGAAAATTCTGGTACTTCAACATATGAAACTGGCAATTCAAAGCCCTCATTGCTAGAGTGGAAGAGGTATACACTTTTTTACCCCACCTATCCAAAGCTCTAGAATCTTTATCCATGGGAACTGGATTCTTTACAACAGAAGCCCTGACACCCTTAGGTCCCTGGCTAATAGTTTCTGGGTCAGCCCTTGGGCTCTTATACAGATATTTATGAGCCTCTGGCACTCTGTAATACCTATCTGGTTTAACTGGCGCAGGAGGCAAAGAGTCTGGATTAAGGGAAGCCTCAGAGAAAACATCCTGAACAACATCCAAAACAGGAGGTATAGCCAAGGGCCGATGTTGTGGTAAAAACAAAAATTCCCTAAGCCTCTTTCGGGAATCTGAGAAATCCTGACCTTCCCATTTAAAATGCTCCCTCATAGAATGCAGGGTTTCTGAAAAAGAAAAATCCTCTGGAGAAGAAGCAGAAGGACTGGAATCCTCTGGGTCTGAATCAGAATAAGGAGGAAAATCCTGAATGTCTTCAGCCGAAGACTCTGAGTAATCTGAAGCATGCTCCAAACTTTCCACCTCTGGCTCCACCCTAGGCCTCTTATCTGGAGGGGGCATAGAACCCCTGATTAAGGAAATCAAATCTTCTGCCATTTTAAGCATGTGTTTTTTAGGTACAGAACCTGCAGAACTAGGACTGACACCAGAGGAAGACAAACCAGGCCTGACCTTGGAAGGTACCTTAGAGACAGAAGGGGAAGGCCTAACCACCTTATGCAAAGAAGGGAGTACAGCAACCTGAGAGGCCCCCTCAGCCTGACCCGACTCCTGAGAGGCCACATCTTGCAAAATTAACGGCTCCCCCTGAGACTCAGCTGAAACCTCGGCTGGATCCACAGATTCCACCGTAGTTTCTAAGAACCAGCGTCCGAACGGACGACTCATCCTGCTTGGACTTTAACGACTTTTCCTTGTGCTTCTTAGCGGCGGCCGGAGGATCCAACGGCATATTGTAATTACACCCCTTACAAGACAAGCCTAGCACAATCTAACCTACGCTTAATGGTGCGCTTATTAAATCTAGCACAAAAGCGACACCGACTACGTCGTGCTCAGGCCCCAAACAAGGAATACAGAGAGAGTGGTAATCCCTATGCGGTATCTGTTTCCCACAAGAAATACAATTATTCACTTTTTCTGACATCTGGAATTAACTGAGGCAAGAAAAAACAAAAATATTCCCCAACGGGGTACTTAGCCCAACTTGGTTTTCGGTCTGAAACTCAGAATACGAAAATTTCAGAATGCCGAACGGCACTTGCAAACGCTGCTTCTGCTTCGGACCATGCGGCAAGAAAGACTGAGGATATGACATCGGTCATGCGCTTTAATACCATGGTGTACTGACGTCAGATCTGAGCGACCATGACCGACGCCAGCCTAACACTTTGGTATTCGGGCCGACCGAGGACAGCGGACTACCCACAGGTTATGACTGCAGCAATGTGAGATGAAGAACATCTAAAGATTACAATTTTTCTCCCTCTTTGCCTGTACCATTTCTACTAAACAATAAGCTTTTTATAGATTCTATGTCACATGAAGGAAGGTTTTCCTGAAAGCGATTATACTGTAAAACCTAGCTCAGAAATTAGAAAATATAAATAGAAAATTCAGTCTCACTGCCCAAGGGACTATAGATTTTTAATTGCAATGCCAAGTGTCAGTCAGCTCCATAGTGCAGAGTGAAAGAACTTCAGCTGTGACCCAGATGACTCCAGTTCAATTCACAGGAATCATATGAAATGCAAGGCAACTTTGCCTTGCAACCATTTATTCCTCATCAGCACCCACTCTTAGACTGTACCTTCCTTTTTCAAGGAGGGCTAGACCAATCAAGCCAGGGGTGAATTTGTGAATATCAATCCAATCATCCACTTCCCACTTGAAGGAAGACAAGGTATCACACTGCTTGTTTTACTGTGGATGTCTTTTCCAGAGTTGGGTAAGTCACTGTGTAATGAACCAATCTCACCACTGTGTTTTATTATTTGCTGAAGAAAGTTTTGATCCTTGGCTCTTGTATTTGTGAGTTGATTTGATACGTGGAGATACAAGAACTCCAGGACTACTGGGTGTCTATTAATGATCCGAAGTCTGGAGGAGTTGGTATGGGGACAGGACATGAGTAGTATTCCTGCTGCCTCACCTATGTTGGGAAAGAGGGAAGGAGTTCTACTAAGGATTACTGTACTCAGTGGAGTTGAGGAACACTAGACTTGCAGCAAAAAATATGGAATGCACCAGCAGTCTGATAGTGGACTAGATCAACACAGTTATCACTGCATGTTGAGTAATGGTCAAAATAGTGGATCTGACATTACAATACAGCTGGTAGGCTAGCACCATACACCCTTCTTCTGATCTCCTTTCTGCCCACTTTCCAGGCACTTACACTTTGTTTTTTTTTTTGTGGGGACCTATTCTGTGAGGAAAGCCAGACAAGTAACTGAGATCTCAGATTAGAAGATTGAGGAGAGGCTTTCAGACATGGCTGTTGGCTGTGGGACATGGCTGATGGCTTTGGGAAATGGCTGTTGGCTTTGGGACATGTGGCTCTAGGACATGCCTGTTGGCTTTGGGACATAGCTGTTGGCTTTGGGACATGGCTGTTGGCTTTGGCACATGGCTGATGACTTTGGGACACAGCTGTTGGCTTTGGGACACGGCTGATGGCTTTGGGACATAGCTGATGGCTTTGGGCCACAGCTGTTGGCTTTGGGACATGGCTGATGGCTTTAGGACACAGCTGTTGGCTTTGAGCTTTGGGACATGGCTGTTGGCTTTGAGACATGACTGTTGGCTTTGGGACATGACTGATGGTTTTGGGACATGGCTGTTGGCTTTGGGACATGACTGATGGCTTTGGGACATGGCTGCTGGCTTTGGGACATGGCTGTTGGCTTGGGACATAGCTGATGGCTTTGGGACACAGCTGTTGGCTTTGGGGCATGGCTGCTGGCTTTGGGCCATGGCTGTTGGCTTGGGACACAGCTGTTGGCTTTGGGACATGGCTGTTGGCTTTGGGACATAGCTGCTGGCTTTGGGACATGGCTGTTGGCTTGGGACATAGCTGATGGCTTTGGGACACAGCTGTTGGCTTTGGGACATGGCTGTTGGCTTTGGACATGGCTGCTGGCTTTGGGACATGGCTGTTGGCGTGGGACATGCCTGATGGCTTTGGGACATGGATGTTGGCTTTGGGGCATGGCTGATGGCTTTGGGACATGGATGTTGGATTTAGAATATGGCTGTTGGCTTTGGGACATAGCTGATGGCTTTGGGACACGGGTGTTGGCTTTGGGACATGTCCGATGGCTTTGGGACATAGTTGTTGACTTTGGGACATGGCTGATGGCAGAAGTCTGTTGGGAGTACAGAAATCAAAAAGTATCATCCAGTATCACAGGATTCATGTCTTGTTTTACATAGTACCAGGTAAGTCCACTTTCAGGGTTTCCTTTGCGAGTTTTAAAAGCAACTACTCTTGATATGAAATTCTTTACCTTTTGTGATGCTGCCCACAGCAGATGTGTCTCTCAATGTTTTGTGAATGTTTCTAATGTTGTTGCCATGTGAATTGGAATTCTAAAGTCAAAAGCTAACTCATTTGCAAAGCAGGAGGTCTAAGTTAGTTATCATTTAGTGTTTTCAATTTTAACTTAATCGGCTTTGCATCCAGGCTGTTTGTAATATTTTCCATGCAACTAAAGCATAACTGTAACCTAAAAGTCCTCAGTTTTCTCAAAATTCTCTTTAATTGCAAGTGTAATTTAAGACAGCAGTAACTGTCTTGTTCTGTCTCACCAGATTATAACATACTCCACTCCAATATAAGCAATTATTTAAGCCTAGTAGCCTGCTTACATCAAACCATTATGACCACTTAAGAGGGGATATAAGGAAGTAAAAGGCACAAGAAGAATGCACATTAACAAATAACAAGACAGATTATAAATATGTGACAAATACATTACAGGATTTAGGAACAGCTTGACTTTGTACTGCTGTTTTTTACTTAAGGACTGTGCAACAAGGTCCTGACTAGAGTGTTGTCCAAATTCAGCTTAAGAAAGACCAACATCTGTGGCATGGTTTAATTTTATCTGTGACATGAAACCAATGTGTCACTTCAAATTACAGCAATATGTTCTAAAGGGACTTAACTGACTTAGTTATTCAGAAAATACATTCTATTTGTACAACCTCTATTAGAAGCTATTTAGCAGTAATCATTGTTATGTATGCATGTATTTATTTGTATGTTGGCTTGTTTGTTTGTGCCACTGTTTATATTGGGTAAATACTACAGCTACAGACTTTAAAAGAGGCTCAAAATGGTATTTATACTAAATGGAGGCATTTCATAGATATACAATGGCAGCACTCTACAGTACAAGACAGGTAGGTATATTCTAGACACATCCTTCACTCGATTATAAAATGTCCTGCTCCATTATAAGAATTATTTAAGCCTTGTAGTCTGCTGACATCAAGCCATTATGATCCAATTTAGAGGTGCCACAGGAAGTAAACTTATTTGGAAGAACAAGCCAAGTCCCACTTAAGGTCAGGTTCAGCAAGAATGTGCCCTCGCAGGAAGTGATCTGGATAGGGCAATAGGTCTTACCTGTAGACATAACAACATGGCCAGTGGTACCTACTTTGTGGAGTAGCAAGGTTAGATATCAGTTGGGTCTCCTAGCAGATAATCTGATCTCCGGCGTTTTTTGGATACTAGTAGTTACCTGTTTATGGATGGTTGTGGCACAAATTGCATACTGGTTATATGTTTTCTAGGACCATCTAATGCTTTCTGTGAAGGATTAGATGTGCAGGCTAAAATCTGTCAACCAAAAATCAGAAAAATATGTGCTAATGTTTATTTTTCTTTTAAAGATATCCAAATGAAGCTTAATGAATAATGAAAGTGGAAAGCAACCACCTAAACAAGTTAAACGTGTCAAGATTAGCATTCTATATGAAAGCACTGAGGAGGTGATAACTGAGACATCCCAGAAACTCTCATGCAAAATGCTCTTTGGGTGACCTTTAGTGAAGTCCTTAGTGTCTCAGGATATCTCCTTTATACTGGCTATTTCTAACTTCCAAGAGAGCCCATGAAAAAAATGCCCACTAGAACAAACCATTGAGGTGCTCATCAGATAGCATGGATGTCATATATTTTAGGTAATTATTTTATCATTTACTGTACATGCTTGTGAATGCAGATGTTACCTCTTGGTAGGCCTTAAAAACTCGAAATACACACAGTGGCAGGCTTCACTGTAAATTATCATTATCATTATGAGTAAGTAATTATTTTGGTCGTAAATAAGACAACGTGATAACCGAAGAGTCATTTTATTGGTGTAGGAGAACAATATAGAACTGTTATTTGTCATATGGAGAGTATTGCAAACTGTTATTCATCAATTAGCCCACATGATTTAGGTTCAAAGCTGTTACTGAGCTGTTTTCCATAGTCAAGGGTACAAGGTTCAATTACTTACACCTCCATTTGCCTACTGTGTGATTCTAAGCAATTTACCTGACCAGACAGTGGTCCTAGGGTTCCCCTGCTGCCAAAAGAGACATTTGCTTCTAGTGGGCGTATCCAGTTAATAAATTAATAAAAAAATCTGACAGAAGCAGGGCAATGTGATTTTATTTCTCTCTGTTTACCCGATAAGTGTACTGGTAAACTACATCCTCTTTTCAAGTACAGACGAACATAGCAGTAAACAGACCAACACAAGAAAACAACATCAGCCATTCTAAAGCAAGAGTTTAAAAGGCACTGAAAACAAAGAATAACATCATATTCAATAGAGTGATTATGATGTGCATAGCATGATTTATAGATAGTAACAGAAAAATGTGAAAGATAAATTAAGCAGTGGCTTCCATGATTATAGATTAAGCTTCC
Source organism: Protopterus annectens (assembly GCF_019279795.1). Lineage (NCBI taxonomy): Eukaryota > Metazoa > Chordata > Ceratodontiformes > Protopteridae > Protopterus > Protopterus annectens. The sequence goes on from NC_056732.1 coordinate 1,697,522,943, forward strand.
CATTATAATCAGAAGTCAGCCATTAACAGTCTTAACAATAATCCCGATGTGCACTCTAAGTGTTGTTCTTGAAGAACTCGTTGTTACTTCCTGTTTTAAATAATATATAAATTGTTCTGTGAGGATGACAGGCATATTCTGTCAGAAGCATATGTCAAGCCTCTGTAGGCTGACTAAAGACAAGCATTATCTGAACCTTTAATAGAGTTCCAGGAAAAAAAAATACAAAAAGAAAAGCAAGCAGGGAAAGTGGGCAAGGAGCTGGGAATTTGGGATTGGTGATTGGGTAAGATGGAGCCAAGAAGATTTAGCAAACCTAGCAGCAGACAAATTCAACTCTAACTTTACCCATCCCTCCAGCATCCCCTCAGGAAATACCATCAACTATAACTACCTGTACTATCACTAGGGAGCAGGTCCTCAGTGCTCTCTATAAGGCCAAGAGCACTGCATCAATGAGCCCTAACAATGTTCCAGGCCACCTTCTAAATAGCATGAAACATTCCTTATAAAGCTCTCTGGAATCACTATTTAACCATAGTCTCCAAAGAGGCGTTGTGCCTCACAAATGGATAACAGCAATCATCATTCCCTTGCACAAAGGTGGACCAGCTACAGACTCTAGAAACTACAGATCCATAATGCTCACTAATCTCATATGCAAAGCCATGGAAATGATCAATAATTACACAGGAAACCTCCTGACATTGTGCCCAACTCAGATTGGTTTCATTAAGGGCAGGTCATGCCTACTCAACCTGGTGGATTTCTTTGAGAACGTCACCAAAGCAATGGATGATGGCAGAATGGTTCATATTGCCTATCTTGACCTGGGCAAGGCATTTGACACAATACCCCAATGGGGCATTATTGACAGACTTAAGAAGTTGGGTATAAACCCATGCATCACAGATAGGAACCAGGAAGTTAGAATGGGGGAATCCACCTCTAGAAAAAGGCCAGTAACTGGCAGAGTCCCTCAATGATTGGTCCTGGAGCTGGTCCTTTTAACATATACTTCTCTAAAGTCAAGGCCAACATTACTGACCTCTGGCTGACCTAATTTACAGGTGACTGTAAATTAGGAGCAATCACAGAATCCCCCATGGACACTAATATTCTCCAAGAAGGGCTAACACAGACAAATAATTGGTGTTAGAGCCACGGACAAAAACTAAATACCAAAAAATGCATAATAGTATGCTTTGGGAAGTCAGCTATGTGTAGTAACTATCATATTGGCAAGACATCCCTAAGAGTTGACCCTGTAGTCGGGAACTTGGGGACACATTTAGACAGTAATCAAGCTATTGGCCCTCATGTGTCTACAGTTGTGAAGAAATAATTTTATGTTATGCAACTTATAAACAAAGGTATGGCATTCAGGTACAAGGAGGTCATTGTTCCATTGCATTCTGCATTCATCATACTTATCACTGAGTACAACAACCACTTTGGTATGTACCTAGCCAGGCATATCCAACAACTGAAATCTCCACAGAGGCTCCTCACTAAAAGAATAAAGTATGTACATAACATGTCTTATGCAGACAGCCTCAAAGCCTTATCCCTGTATTCTAGCCCTTATAGGCTGTTGAGGGGAGATCTATGCCTGGTATACAAGGCATCATTGGACCTCACTGTGATGGACCTCTTCCATATCTGCAAAATAAACAGCACAAGAATTACCCATTCCAAAGACTTAAACCTTGCTCATGATATAGATAGGACCTACTGGAAAGAGGCAGGTATGTAACCCAGAGACTTCCCTTTCTCTGCAGGCTCCCCCTCCATGTGAAGCAGACTTCCCCCCAACACAACTCAAGTGTAACTTGGACAACTGAACATGAAATTCATCCCTGGTTTAGCATCTATGTCTCTAATGGACACAGGCAGCCTGTAAATAGTTCATCTCCCAGGCTCCAGCTTGTAAATGTTTTATCTCCCAAGTCCCTGCTTACACTTATCAAGGGTACTAGAACTTGTTAGAGATTTGGGATACACAGCTAAACTTAAAAATAACACCCTTGCCATTAACCTAATCCACACCTATGAACCTATGTAACTGGAGATGATTAGGCACATGAGATTGATGAAGACAGATGAGGAGATGGAAATTTGGTGTAAATGTTTAATTAGGTTACATGAAAAGAACAGGAGTTGGCATGGATGACAAGTTATAGTAGAAAAGAAGAAGGGGATCTGGTATGAGTGTTTGGTTTACGAGGATGAGGATTTGGCATTTGGGCTTGGTTAAAATGCATGTGTAGAATTCAAACTGGCAGGTAGGAAATGTAAATGAAGCTGAATGTTACAGGAGAAAGGAGAGTGTGAGAAGGTATGTGTGCATTTCGAAAGAAGCTCAGGGGAGGCCAGACCCACGCAACCATAACATCTGAAATACTGGCAACCAACATGCATGTGTGTGCACATGTAAATGTGTGCTTTTTAATTCTTTCCTGTTTTAAGCAATGAAAATTTTGCATAACCTTTTACTAAGAACTTAATATATATGCAGCACAGAGCCTCCCTTTATGGTTCATAGGTTCATAGGTTAGTACTAAGCTAACTGCCCTTGCGAGCCATTTTAAGCCTAGCCAATTATCCCTTGTGAGACTCAAACCCTGCACCTTGTGTTTGTAAGGCAAACACCTTAAGCATTAGGCCACCCTCCCAACCACCTTATGAAGGTTTATTTATTTTTTTTACAGAGTGGTTGGTCCTCATTTCCATATTAGCCATGTCCCGGACAATACAGCAAAGGTAAATGCAGTGGCCTCTTTTCAGGGGATACCTGAGGTGGTACTTATACTACTAGGAGAAATTTTGCCAGGGCATCAAGGAACTTCCCTTACCCTGGAATGATGGTTAGAGGGAAGTTTGTGTAATATGGCAGCAGTGAATTCTGATCAGGAAGCTGTTTCTCCTGTTTCACAGGCTTGACCATGGAACAGATTGTTTGTCCTATGGTCAGTCCTTCTTCCAGCCACAAAAGAAAAATTTAAACAAACAGCTTTTGCCACCATAGCAGGCTAGCAATTTGCCTAAGCTGCAGGTAGGTGACTCTGCTGTGGCCATTTGTTGTACTGCAGGCCACTCATCTTGTACTATGAATCACTGTGGTGAAGCACCTGCAGCCACTACGGACCAGGGTTTAGCCACGTCCTCTACAGCTGTTGGAGTCTCCTTAGTGGTCAAGGGACAGCCACTCTTGTCAGAATGCTGTGCCCACCCCTGGAGAAGCAGAGCTGCCATTATTTATTATTTATTTATTTTACATTTGTTGACCGGGCTAGTCTAACTGGATATATGTCCATTTTCAGTAGAGGCCCGGGGAGAAAAGCTCCAAGCATCAGCAGTGACAAAGAATACAATATATAGTAATAGTCAAGAGAATTACAGTACATTGGTTACATTGGTCAGAATAAAATTGTACAGAGTCATTTAGTAGGTTTAAGCTAAGATCAAATACAGAGAGAAAAACATATTTTTTTCTCTTCCAGTACTATGAAGGTAATCATTAATTACAGATAGGCGACATAGAGCACAGTACAGAAGTATAGAGAGAGCAAGAAGGGGAATGAGATATCAGTCAGGGTTAGAGCAGGGACAAAGCCAGTGAGTTTTAAGATATTCTTTAAGATGTTTTTTAAAAAGAAGAGTAGAAGCAAGGGTGGAAAGTTCAGTAGGAAGCTGGTTCCAGTTTTTACCTACTGTGTTGGTGAAAAGTGAGTCTCCAGCTTTGTTTTTTGATTTAATAGTGGAAACTAGAAGCTTATTAGCTGAGCGCAGTATTACAAGATTTTTGTAGGGTGTAATCAGATTAGTGAGGATAGGGGTATTATTAAGGTGGTAAAGGATCTTTTGGGTGATAACAAGTTGTTGACAAAGTAGTTGGTTCTGCAGTTCTAGCCATCCCAGTTGTTTGAGGCTGAGACAGTGATGAGTTCTAAAGGGGGTGCCAGTGGCAAATCTGGCTATGTTATTGTATCTGGTGGAAAGTTTGGTGAGGTTGTTTTTAGATAGATTGGTATATACTGCAGAAGCATAGAACAGGGTAGAGATAAGGTGGGTCTGGGCAATAGTCATTCTGGCTGAGGGGGTAAGGAATGGTTTGATTCTGTAAAGGGTGCCTAGTTTTTTGTTGACAGACTTTATTGTAAAATTAATATGGTCATCATAGCTGAGGTTGTTATCAATTGTTACTCCCAGTAGACGGGTTGTAGTGTCTGGGGATATGTTAGTTGCATTGTTAGAGGTTATTGTGAAGTGCACTTGAGGTGACTTGTGAGTAGGAGCAAAGAGCAATATTTTTTTTTGGGGGGGGGTTCAGGAGGAGGCAGTATTGCATGAACCAATTTTCAACACTGTTAAATACTGTTTGGGTGAGGGACTGGAGAGAGGTTATGGACTTGGATGAACAAATTAAAGTAGAGTCATCTGCATATTGTATGCAGGTGGCTTGAGGAATTTTGGTATGTAGATTGTTAATAAACAATGAAAAGTGTAGAGGTCCTAAAATAGAGCCTTGGGGTACTCTAATGTTCACAGGGAGGGATGTAGAAAGATTATTATCCCAAAGTACTGCTTGCTGTCTGTTTTCCAGATAGGATTTAAACCATTGTAATGCTTGCGGATCACGTGATTGGGCTTTTAGTATGTCTATAAGCATATTCTGGTTTACCATATCAAAGGCTTTTGAAAGGTCAATAAATAGTGCAGAGGAAAAAGTGTTATTGTTGTGATTTTTGTTTATGGAGTCAGCAAAGGATAGCAGGGCAGTTGTTGTGCTGTGGAATGGCCTAAAGCCATGCTGGCAGTTGGCAAGTAAATTATTTTGGAGAAGGTGGTCAAGTAGTTGTCTGTGTATGCATTTTTCCATTACCTTAGCTATTGGAGAGAGCAAGGCGATAGGCCGAACGTTGGAGAGCTCAGTAGATGACCCACCTTTATGTAGAGGGATGATGTGAATACTTTCCATATGGGAGGGATTTTGCTTTCTAAAATTGTTCTATTTATAAGGATGGAGATGGGATAGGCAATGGCTTTCGCTGCAATTTGCAGGTATTCAGCTGGAAGGCAGTCATCAGAAAGGGGTGCATGGTTTTAGTTTTTGAAGGAGGTTGCAAATGAGGGATGTAGGTACAGGTTGTATTTAAAAGGTTAGAGATGGAGTCTTAGTGGTATTTAATGGGGAAGTGGTAATAGGTGGTAAAGTATTGGCTAAGTTTCAGTAAAGTAGTTATTAAAGGCATCAGGAATCTGGTTAGAGTTATTATGGTTGAATCCTGAAGGGGGCAGTAGTTTTAGAGTGCCCCGGCTGAAGAAGTTTGTTTATGCCTGACCAGAATTTTTGGGGGTTTTGTTGATGGGTTTGTTGGAGGTGAAGGTAATAGTCTTTTTTTTGTCTCTGAGAAGATCTTTCTTGGTGGCATTTCTTAACTGTTTAAAGTAAAGGTGATCTGATGGACATTTGGAGACTCTCCATTTGACCTAAATTTTATTTCTGAGGAGGATCTTTTGCCTAGTTTGTTTTGTGAGCCAGGGGGCAATTTTGGTCCTTATTCAGGAAGAGCAATAGGGGGCGTGGTAATCTAGGATTTGAAGGAATCTAGTGTTAAAGTAGGTCACTGCTTCATCAAGTTGAAGATGAGACATTGGTGACCAGTCACATGCTTTCAGTTCATTTAGGAAGCTCTCTGGATTAAAAAAAATTTTGGAATGGGAGGTTTTAAAATGATTAGTAATTGGCCTATGGATTCTTTGTTTAATAATGTAGGTTAGCATGTGGTTACTGATATCATCAGGAAGGGTTCCTGGTTTATAAGTATCAAGATGGCTGTTTAGAAGGATCAAATCTAGGGTGGTTTCCTTGCTGCTTGGCTTATGGATTCTAGTAGGAGTAGTTATAATTTGTGAGAATCCATAAAGATTTATGTGATTGATAGGATTAGGGGAGCTACAGGTAGCCCAGTCTATATTAAAGTCACCTAACATAATGGTTTCCTGAGGTAGATGGGTAGAGAGGTAACTAAGTAAGTTTTCAAGAGTATTGATATTATTTCCAGGGGGAGATATGTGCAAATTAGATAGATAGATTTGGAGTTGTTGATTTGAAGTTTGGCAGTAAGGGTTTCTGAATTGGTATCTGAGGGTAGGAGCACATTGAAGCGTGAAACTTGGGAGTTCATATTTATACAAAATGGCTACACCTCCACCCTTTTTGGTTTTACGATCACATCTCAGGATATTATATCCAGGAGGAGTAATCTCCTGGTCCAGAGTTGAGGGCTTTAGCCATGTCTCTGTAATACAGAGAATATCGAATGAGTGCACATCTAAGAGTGCATGTAGGTGAGTAATTTTATTGTTAATGCTACAGATGTTAAGGTGAGCTATCAGGAGAGAGTTAGACGGTCTATTTAAGGTAGTGATAGCAGGAGATGTTAGGTTGTGTCGGTTATTGGGAATATCAGTACTGGGGCCAGCGTTTGGATGAATATCACCATCTAATAGGGGGTGTTGTTGAGGATATTGTACAAAGTTAAGGATTTTGTAGTAATTGTTTGGGTTTTTTTGATAAGGAAGTAAGTAACATGGGTAGCTCTATGGTATTTTGGTGCTATATAGATAGAGGTGGAGATTATGTTACTGTGGATGAGGGAGTTTATGCGAGAAATTGGTAGAGTTTGCTGGTAGGGGTGGTGTTGTTCAGGAAGGGAAAAATGTTCAAAGGTTAGTTTGTATGGTATTGTAAGAGGAGCAAGAGTTGTAGTTAAGAGTAGTAGGTTTGTGAATATAGACTTGTGTGCTGGGGCCATTAGGCTATGTAGATAAGGAGTCAGAGTATATTAAGGGAAGGAGTGTAGTAAGTAAAACTAAAAGGTGGGAGAAGGAGAGAGTGCTATAAGAGGTTGAGTAGATTGAGGAAGAAGTGTACAATTAAGTAAAATAAAGGTGGTTGTAAGAGAGAAGCTGTAAAATATAAGCAATACAGGATACAATACATTACATTAGTAACATGATTGGCCCTATTTTTCCTATCAAAAAGAAACAGAAAACCAAACGTACCTACTCCTCCTCAAATTTCTTTGGATAGGAGTAGTTTACTGGGTGTGGCTTAGGGTTTGATTCAGGCTGTTGATCATTCTTGTAGAGTAGTTTCTGATAAAAGAAAGAGGGACACCTCTTTTCCTGAAGAGATTCAAGATTCTGAATTTGAACAGAAAGATGTGGGACCAGATTGTGTGTTTTGTCCTCAGATTTCTGATTCAGATTCAGAGAAGAGTTCAGCTTCTGATTCTCCCTGTGGGAGGATTCTCTTTCTCTGAGTGTACTGATAGAATGTCCCAGTGTTTTCATTGAGAGAACTCTAGGGCTTCTAAGTCCCTCAGAAAATACGATGAGTTGTTACAGAAGGATTATACAGAATATGCACTCATTCCTCCTGTCCTCTCTGCCTTAGATGATGTCTGTCTTACAACCTATAAATTTCCTGATAGTCAACTGTCCCTAAATAGACAAATAGGATGTATAAAGTTCCTCAGCCTTTTACATTTTTATACACTATTCCCAGACCTAACCCAGCAGCTATAGCCTTAGTTGACGCTACTGCTGCTAAACACTTATATAATTTCAATCCTACTCCTTCTAATAAGAATAGGAAAATGTATTAATAGGTATTTGAAAAAAGTGCATACTTCTGCAACTTCGATTTTCAGAATTTTAACTTGTCAGGCTCATTTATTAAAGCTCGTTCTGACATATTGTGAAAGTATGAGGAGTGTTTTATCTACACTTTCTTCTTGTGAAGAAAAAATACTTTAAATAATTTTGTTTCTTCTATTGCACAGGTCACTAGTCACTGTTTACAGCATGTGTATGACTGTTAATACTACTCCAAGGAGTATGGCCACTGGGAGTGTTTTAAGGTTTGCTTGGCTGCATTCTTAGAACATTCCAGGTGATGTTAAAAAATAAGATTTTAAATTCTCCCTTAGAGATTGTGTTTGACCCCTGTGCTGCAGAAGGGATCAAAAAGTGTGATGTTAAAGGGGCAAGCTGATTAAGGGAATCTCTAGATTTGTCGGCCCTCTTTTTCTATATTGTCCAAGGAGTTTTCTTCTCATTATTCAAAAATAAAAACAGAATAAACAGTCTCAACAGAATTCAGGTAAACAGATGTTTAAGAAGAAATGGCAAGGGATTCCAAAAAGAAGTCGCAAACCTCCCAAAACCAAGGACAGTCCAAGTCTAAATGACGATTCAACAGGCATTATGACTCCTTCCCACCCTGGTCCTTATTCTCCTCCAAAACGTCTGAATCTCCACTTTCTTTTTGCCAACAAATTATTTCAGAAAATGGTTTCTGAAAAATCATTCAACAGGGTTACAGATTGCAGTGGAAAGAAATTCTTCCCATCCACAGGGTCATTTCTCATCCTGTAAATGAGACCCTTTTTCTTCTTCTTGTTCGTCACGTGCTCTCCCAAGGTATGATAAAACCAGTTCCTCCTTCCCAGGTGGGGAATGGATTTTATTGAAGGAAGTTCTTAATGCCAAAAAAGGAAAATGCTTGGAGGCCAGTTCTGGATCCTTCCTAAACCTGCTTATGACTGTGTCCAAATTCAAAATGATGTCACTTTATAACCTGTTATGTTTTCTTCCTTTTTCATATGTTTCCTGGTAACACTAACCTTAAAAGGTGCTTATCATCACATTTCTATTCATCCAGACTTCAGGCATTTCTTAAGGTTTTGTGTGCCTGCACCATGTTCGCAGTTGTCTGCCTTACCCTTTTGACTATCCACTGCACCAAGTGTGTTCACAAAGTGAAGAATTCCAATTATAGTTTGTTGCAGGCTACAGTGAATCCACATTTTCCATATTTATCCAACTTGCTTATCTTTGCAGAGTCCTTTCCAAAATGTCAGCAGTATCTCTCTTTTGGGTGAGAGGTCTCAAGCACAAGCTGATATTACAAAAGAACATGCAAAAGATCTTTCTGAGCTCCCTCACACAGGATTGTGCTCCTGGGATGTAAACTAGATACTTCAGTTCAAACAGCTTTTCTTCCACAGCAAACTAGAGCTCTTTATCTAGATCTTCTTCCAAGGTTTTCCCTTTAGACTTCAGTCACTGCAAGGCAATATCTCAAAATGATGGGTCTCATAGCATCTATGATTCACATGATACCCCGGACAAGACTCTTCATGAGAAAGACACAATGGTATCTGAAGTCTCTTTGGTCCCAGCATCAACGCCCTTTTTCTTTTCAGATCCCAGTTCTAGAGTTTGTCAGAAAGGAAATATTTTGGTGGAGACAACAAATATCCGTAAATCCAGATATCCTTTGAATGGCACAGTGGTACAGCAGTAGCGTTGTCGCCTAACAGCAAGAGGTTCTGTGTGGTCTGCATATCCTCTTTGTGTTTGTGTGGGTTTCCTCCTGGTGCTCTGTTTTTCTCTCACATTACAAAGACATGCATCTGGAGCATTTCTCCCTGGGCCTCTGCTGAAAACTGGCTTCATTCCAAGTCAGACTTTCCCAGTAAACAAATGTAAAATGAATACTTAAATCCAGATCTCCCCTTCTCCATCCATGCTCAAAAACAGTCACCACAGCCACTTTGAACTTTGCTTGTGGAGAAGTTTTTGGAGGGATAAAAGTGCAGGGGATGTGGGACACCAAGAATACGCACAAGCACATAAATATCAAGCAGATGTTTACTATGATCAAGGAAGGCACTCAACTCTCTGAACCATCTTTGGTTCTCAGGACCTCTTCAACTAGTCACAAACAATACCACAGTCATGTGGTATATCAGCAAGGAAGGGGGAACAAGGTCGTACCCCCTTTACAGACTAGCCTTGTTAGCTTGGGATATAGCTTCACAGCAGAACCTCACTCTACAGGCATCTTTCATTCCATCAGAGAAAAACTGCGTGGCAGACAAGCTGTTCAGGACTAGGGCAGACCCTCTTGAATAAAAACTAGATCAGAGGGTCTTCCATGATTTGATCCATCTGTGTGGAGTTCCTAAAGTAGACCTCTTTGCCTCCTCTCTGAACAATCAGTTGGCAGAATTCTGTTTCAGGACTCCATACAAAGAAGGCCTGAAAGACAGATGCCTTTTTTTTCTTTATAGAGGAATGCAATATCTAGGGTATATCTAAAGGTTCACAAGGAATTCCCAAAGAACACTATGGTGACTCCCTTCTGGATCAGGCAACCTTGGTTCTCCCTTCTTTTGGAAATAGCCAGGGGCAGTCTCTCCAAGTTTCCTCACAGACTGGATCTACTCACACAAGAATGGGGAGTGTTTTATACATCCCAACATCAGTCATCTTCAATTGACTGTCTGAATGATACCATGTTAATTCCTTTTAGGCATCTGTTTTCTGAGGACATGCAGCAGGTTCTAAAGGAGGCAAGAAAGCTTGCTACTAGAAAATCGTGCATTAGCAAATGGAAAAGGTTTTTTAGTTGGTGCCAACAACATAACCTGCAGCCATTCATTGCTAGTTCTCTGATTTTACAGTTTTTTGTGAGTTACTATCCTATGACCTTTCTTATTCCTCTATCAATGTTCATTGATCAGCCATTTTGGCATGTCTGCCCATGGATTCTCCTCTTTCAAGGAAGTCTCATGTCAAAATGTTCTTGAAAGAGGTTTTACATAAGAGGCTTCCAAGTAAACTGGTGGCCCCTTCTTGAGATCTTAATTTTGTGCTAGAAACAGTAACTCTTGCTCCATTTGAGCAAGCTAAACTGGCTGTCTTGAGGTTCTTAACAAGAAAAGTAGTTTTAATGACTACTCTGACCTCTGCAAGAAGGGTATCTGAGTTGCAAGCTCTTATGGTGAGTCAACCCCTACCTCGTTTTCCATGGGGACAGGATTTCTTTGAGAACTAATGCTTCTTTTATGCCTAAAGTGGTATCTGAGTTTATTTTGAGCTAAACTGTCTATCTCCCCCTATTCCTTCCTAAACTTAAAAATGAGAGAGAAAGAATACTCCATACCTTGGATGTTCACAGACAACCCAGGTACTATTTCGACAGAACTAAATCTCTCACATCTTCTGATCAATTGTTATTTTTTATGAAGGTAAGAAGAAGGGGCAGCTTGCGTCAAAACAGACTATTTACAAATGGTTGTCTTTTATTATACTCGGCATTACAAATCTATTCCAGAAAGTGTCAAGGCCCACTCTACCAGGGCCTTGGCGCTGTCTGTGGCTTTTTGGAAAGGATCGGACCCTAGAAGTATTCTAAAAGTTGCTACTTGGTCCTCTGTGCATACTTTTACAATGCACTATAAGCTTGATTCCTTCTCTAGGTCTAGATCACGTTTTGATGGGACCATTGTCCAGGGGCTCCCGACTCCTCCTCCTTCCTCCTCCTAAATATAGTTAACTAAGATAATCTATCCATATACTTAAGGCTACTGCAGCAGTGATCAATATGACGATCATAGTACAGTTGTGTAATTACCGTACCATAACAGTAGATGTTCGATTGATCACTGCTGCAGTAGCCACTCCCTCCCTCCACCACCCCACCTTGGTTTTTGGTGTTTTTTTTTTATGCCAGGATCTGGACATTCATTTTTTTTTGTTGTTCCTAGCCTTGTCCTTTCAGGGCTCAGCTACCATCTCTTACTGGCAGGAAAGCTCTGAGGGCTTCACTCCCAAACCTGTCGTTTGGTCAGCTCAACTTAAACATCTTGACAGTTTGGATGGGTGGAAGGTACCCTGAAGTTTTGGAAGCTGGGTGGAAGGTACCCTGAAGTTTTGGAAGCTGGGTGGCTGTTATATTCTTGGCAGGATATAACCCATACAGTTAAGGCTACTGCAGCAGTGATCTTTTAAACATCTACTGTTATGGTAATTTCATCTTACACAATTGTATTTTTTTTAAATTATATAAGCCAAAAAGAAGCATAAAATTAAATCTTGTTTTAAAATGTTATGAAAATATTAACAACTTAGGTGATGGGCGATGATCCATTGGTTAAAATTTCTGTCGTGATGTTTGTATGTTATGCAATATTCATTGGGTGTCTACAGCAAAACAAGAATGCATTGCTACATACTTGTGGGTAGTGACTTTTGGTCTTTTTGTGAAGATACATATTCTGGACTTGTTATTCTTTATACTAAATTGTGACATTATTGTTTCACATTATAACATTATTAATCCTGGAAAAGCTATGTGTACTGATGTTGTGCTTCATACACAGTGGAGGACATTTTTGAGTGTTTATAGTTATACTTTTCCTTTACAATGGAAATTCTTGCAGGAAAATCTTTCTAAGCAGTTGTATGGGAGGGTTTTTTTAGTGCTTTGGGCTCAAGATTTTAATTCATTTTTGTTGGGAGAAAGAAAACATGTAGGAAGAACTTTAGAAGATCTTGATGTTCATTTGTGAAAACAATTATTAAGTGACTTTTCTCTGCTTTACACAGGTCCAAAGGGGTATACTTATTCAAAGAATATATTTTCCTGTAGAACTGATTACATTTGTTCTCAGAGTTTATTTGAAGTGTTGGGGGTATAAAATTGTTATTCTGATCATCAGGCATCATGGATATGTTTAAAGGTTAGTTTTTGTTATATTGTCATGTCTGTCATAGTAGATTTTTTTTACATGAACATTTGTTTTGTGAGTATGCCATAGCACCTTATTTTTCTGGATTATGGAAAGATCATTTTGCTTTGTGCTTTGCTCTCTCATCTTGGATTGAGGTTATGTTTGAAGAGTACATTTCTTATTGAATATAGATGGTGTTTGTTTCAGAGTAAACAAGATGGTATTTATTATGAATTACTGTCAATTATGAAATGGGTGCATTTCATAATTAAGACAGTTCAACTTCAAAACAACAAATTAAATTACTGATTGACAAATGTACTGCTTTGTGGTTATATAAGATGAACTACTGTAAGATTGGAAAAACATGATAAATTTAACTTTTTCCTTTGCCCCTATTTCTGTTTCTATACAAATGTTTGGAATGCAGTTTGATACAGGAGAGATGGTTTACGGGACTTCTAATTTATTGTGAGTCATTTACTCATATGGTTGAGTAAAATTTATATGCAAAAAACTGGTAGTTGTATTACTGATATGTCAAGTATTTCTGATTTAGAAAAATTTTTTACTGTTTGTCAGTTTCAGTTAGCTTTAAAGGGAATTGCTATGAAAACATCTCCAGGAGAAGATGCCATTCCTTATTATTATTTTTTTACATAAATCATTGGATAGATGATAATTTGGCATTTTAATAACTACTTTTAATGAATGGTACACTAGAGATATTCCTTGTCGCGGGTTAGATCAGGTTGATATATCATTTTATATGGAAAGGTAGAGAGAGAACTATTTTTCATAACTGGAGACATATATCATTATTAAATGATAATTATGCTGCTGCTGCTGAATCTAGCTTTATTTGTATGCTTGTTGTTTGTTTATTTCCCTGAAACGCTAATTCCACCTAAAACACAGCCTTTTAGCACTTCTGTGGATCCCTAGTGATATCTGCATTGCTTACTGTACTTATTTCCTTGTTTCACTTGAAAGAAAGTTACTGTTTGTCGTTTTTGCATTTAAGCTACCTGTAACACATTGCATTTAAGTTACCTGGCACTTGCTCACTAAAGCAATTATATAAGTCAGCTCTAAAAAATTAAAAGCACTACACCCTCACAAACTCCCTTGAGTACCTTGTTCCCCATTGGCCCTTTTTTCAATTATAAAGGAATTCCCAATACTATTCTAGCATGTCCAAAGGTCAGTTGTCAATCTCCTCCGGTCCAGCGGGTGAATCTGGGAATCTTGAGGCAATGTTACAACTGCCTCATGTACACAGATAACCCTCTCCTCCTCCCAAAAAATTCCAGCACATGTGAGAGATGCAACCATATAGCCAAACTGGAGGCTAAGCTCTCTCAACTCAGTACTGGCGTAACCAGTCAGGAGGAGAAGGAAACCACACTCACTACAATTCCAGTCTCACATAGACCTACCAACAAACCAAACACATAAACACACAAAAACATACTCTGAGGCTCTAAATAAAAATCTGCCTAAGCAGCAGAGACCTCCAAAGCAGACACCCAAGCAACCACTACCCCAAAGCAAAACCATAGCTCACAAAGCCAGTGTGCCGAACAGTCACAGCCCTTAAGGCTAAACAACACACCTGATACACTTGTAATAGGTGACTCTATCGTCAGGCACACTGAAGTCCCGCTCACCAGGCTGAACAAGGAGAAGGTCACGGTGAGTTGCCTGTCACAAATATGACTCAGTCATTGTCCATGCTGGTGTGAATGACCTGAGCTGGACTACATGAAAGAGACATAGAGGAGCTCTCTGAGCATGTAGCCCAGGCCGGTATGACCCTGACCTTGAGTAGCATCTTACCCTCACCAAGAATGATGCCACAATATGAAGACAAGATGATCAATTTCAACAATTGGCTTAAGTGTTGGTGTCATTCAAAGGGGATCCAATGCCTGTCAGCCTGGGATGACATGCTGACGGCTTGCACCTGTCACCCCTGGGCTTTCGGATATTGGCAAAGGCTCTTGCTACCCCCACAGTGCTTTTTTTAGGCAAGGCTCAAAAGATAAACCCACCTCCATAGGTATCACAAGGGATAAGAAACTAAGAGTAATGCTACTCAAAACCAGAAGTCTAAACCTCAAGATGCACGCACTCAAAACTCTCCTTAGCATGGAGAACATCGATATCTTTGCAGTAACACAAACCTGGTTCAAGGCTCCTGAGAGCACCCCAGCACTACCAGGTTATACCTCATACCATGCTTTTCAGCCCCAAAACTTGGACCGAACCACAAAAGGAGGGGGAGTATCAATATTCAAGATACCCACACCTCCCGGGTGGTGGCACAGCACCTAGCATCAGAGACTATCCATGTGCAACTAACTGTGGGTAAAACTGCCTTCCAGTTTATAGCCTGCTACAGACCACCATCCCAAACACAGGAACCCCACTTGGCCTTCCTGAGAATACTGGAAAATATGAAGGTCTCTCCAAACACCATTATATTGGGTGACTTCAACTACCCAAACATAGACTGGGAGCATTACTCTAGCTCCAACACCCTAGCCCAAAGGTTCCTAGAATTTATAAACTCAAATGCTATGGAACAACTTGTTACTACTCCCACAAGAGGGGAAAACATACTGGACCTGATCATCACCAACATGGGGACACTATGCTCCAGACCAGAAGTGTATCCCTCACTGGTAAGATCAGACCATAAACTAATCTCACTGGATATTCACATCCCAACCCCACGCCCTGCCCAGAAAACCACAGTGAAAACTTCTCTAAAGCAAATTTCACATGCCTCAAAACCAAATCCTTCAAAGCCCGGCCTGTGGAAAATACAGCCCAGACCGCAGAATCCTTTATAAACGCATTCTATGAACACCTTCAGGAATGCATGGATCATGCAATCCCAAATAAAACCAAGATCCAATCCTCCAAAGGCAGACGTCCTGTCTGGTGGACCCCAGCCATAAATAAACTATACAATAGAAGGAGGAAGCTACTACATGATAGAGCAAAATCCCAAAAAGGGAAGGCATCTCTGATCAGTATTAGCAAAAAACTACAGGCACTCATAAAATCGTCTAAGGCCAGCTTGAGAAAAATTGCACAGGACACTAAGGATAATCACAAGGCTTTCTTTAGTTATGTTAGGAACCTGGGTGGGAATTCCCAGATATGCTCAGAATTAGTCCAAAATGACAAAAAATACACTGAGTCCACAGACATTGCCAACATCCTAGCTGACAGGTTCAGTGCAAACTTCTCCCCCCTCTCCCCACCAAAAGGGCAAATATCTATCCCAACAGAGTGCTGCCCCCCTGACATCTCAGATGCTCAGGTAAAAGCCTAAAAAGCCTCCAAAGCAAAAAACACAGCATCAATGGGACCAGATGGTGTCTCAGGCTGCGTCCTACATGAACTCCAAGAAGAGCTAAACCCAAACATAAAACTACTGTTCAATCTTAGCCTTACTACAGGATATGTACCCAAAGAGTGGTGTACAACAACAGTGGTCCCTCTCCACAAAGGTGGTGCCTCAACGGATCCTGGAAACTATCGCCCCATAAGCCTGACTAGCATGGTCTGCAAAGCTATGGAAAGGATCATCATGGACCTCATAAATAAAGATATTGGGGACCTACAGACACTGGACCCTACCCAGTTTGGCTTTGTTAAGGGCAGATCCTGCCTCTTAAATCTGGTCAATTTCTTTGAAACAGTCACCAAGGCCATTGCGAGGGAAGGTGGTCCACACAGCCTACCTGGACCTACAATACCCCACTCGGCATTATAGATAAGCTCACCAGCTTAAATATAAACCCCTATGTCACTAGATGGGTTGCAAACTGGCTCAAGGACAGAATCCACATGGTTAGAATTGCTGGAGCCATGTCAGACTCCAAACCAGTTACAAGTGGCATCCCACAAGGCTCAGTCCTGGGACCTCTCTTGTTCGGTATATATTTCTCGGTACAGGCCAACACGGAAGGATGACCAAGTTTGCAGATGACTGCAAACTATAATCAACTCTCCAGACGACACAAGCATCCTCCAAAAGGGCCTCATAGAAACAGACAACTGGTGCCAGAGCCATGGCCTCAAGCTAAACGCCAAAAAGTGTATAGTCATCCCTTTGGCAAAACAAAGTGCCCACAAATTACCACATAGGTGGTAATCCATTAAGTACAGAAGAAGTCATTAGGGACCTGGGGACCCAAGTTGATAGCAATCTCTCATTTGACAACCACGTGGCCAAAGTGGTTAGAAAAACATTTTATATAGCCCACCTAATCATGAAGGATTCACATCTAGATCAGGGAGGTCATCCTCTTTACTCATCCCTCATCAGGCCCATAATTGAGTACAATGCCCCTTTTGGGATGTACCTTACCAGACACCTGCAGCAACTGGAAAGACCCCAAAAGTACATCACCAAGAGGATCAAAGGGCTCAAACAGATGCCATATGCTGCCCGGTTAAAGAAACTCCAGCTCTACTCAGTGGCATACCGCCTGCTCAGAGGCGATCTGTGCCTGACGTTTAAAGCCATGTCCAACCCGGAATTAATGGACATGCTGCACCTCAGAAAATCCAAATCCCATCGAAAGAGACTTGAACCTCAGCACTGAAATAAATAGGACATGCTGGAGGGACAGATTCATAACCCAGAGGCTCCCTTCACTCTGGAATAAAATCCCAGTCCAGGTTAGGCAGAGTCCCACATTGACTCTCTTCAAGAGGAATCTTGATGAGTGGATGGGAGATCGTAGATTTACCCCGGCTATCACTTCTGTGTCACTGTTAGACAGAGGCACAGTATACTAACCTCAAAAAAAGGCATAGCAAAATTAATTTAAAATGGGTGGTGAAAGCCAAACACACTCTGGCTAGGCTTATAAATGCCCTAGGGCAGATAGCCTAGTATGAACCTATGAACCTATTATACATTACTAATCTATATGATGCAATGTAGACTGTTGCTGTGGTGGTACAGCGGTTAGCATTGTCGCCTCACAGTAAGAGGTCCTCCCGTTCGATTCTTGGCTGGAGAGCCTTCTGTGTGGAGTCTGCATGTCCTCCCTGCAGTCGAGTGACATTTAAAGATATGTAGGTAGGTGCATGCATGAATGGGTGTGCCTTCTTTGAAGGTTGGGCGTCGGGCTGGCAACTCAGCACCATAAAAATCTACTGCCAATCATTAGTGGACCGGAGTTCCGCTGTGGGGACTCCTAACTGGGAAAAGCCGAAAGACATTAGTTTTTATGGTGCAATGTAGACTGAAGTCTCAGTTAGAAAAAATGTTTGCCCCCTGAAATACAAGGTATCACAAATTCTTTAGGCACTGTATTATATGAGTCTTTTTCTGGAGAAGAAAATGGTTATTTATGTCGAGTAGATGTTTCTAAAGTTTGCCATGGCATTTCATAGTCTACTTTTTTAAACAAAATATTGGTATTAAATGTTTTTATTGGTTCCCTACTGTATAGTTTATAATTTATATGTTAAGCCACTGCTCAGTGGCATAATTGGTGATAAAATGCTTTTAACTGTAACATACAGCAGGGGTGCCCTATGAGCACTTTGCTTGTTGGCATATATACGTGTGTGTGTATATGTGTATATATATATATATATATATATATATCTATATATATATAGATTTACTATCAAAATGTAGAAGTGCAGTTAGGCGAACACAGGAATGCTGAATGTGTGTTGGCTGATTCCCATATTGCAGAACTGCAATTCTACAAATATACTTTAGTGAATGCCACTGTGCAGCTGCTAATATGAGGTCGACATTGTGAATAGAGATCACGGTACAGTGTGGATCGGGAAATTTACCCTTTTCCTCACTGTAGTGCGATCTCGGAGGTGGAATATATAATTTGCAGGGGGTGCACCCCCATGTGGTGAAAACATGAATTAAAGTGATGTGCAGTGCTGAACTGCGGATGCTCATACTGCTGGGAAGCAGGCAGGTAAGTGTTAGCAGGTAAACTTTCAGAAATGTTAAAGCCATTGGTTTGATCATTTCAAATTTATGTGTTTTCAACATAGTTACCTAATTAGTATTCAGGAATTTGTAATTTTTTTTTTTTTTTTTTGGTGTTTGTGTACAAAATGTGTTTTGACGTTCGAGATTTTGATAGTAAAACATATATATATATATATATATATATATAGAGAGAGAGAGAGAGAGAGAGTGTCAAGTAGTTGTTTATGCAATACAATTAAAACTTTTATTCTTCTCAATGTCCTGTTATTTTGATAGATGCAGATGAGCTTTTGTTTTAAACTCCTTCCCTTAATTATGTTAGGGTTTTGCTCTGGTCTTTATTGACTTTTTTGTCTGTGTTGTGCTTTTCTGTTAATGTTCAGAAAAGTGATGGATTTGGTATTGATGCAGTTATTGAAGACATTTCTTTTCAGAAAGACTGTTTTAAAACTTTAAATATTACTTTCTATCTACAGTTAATTTTGATAATTCACCGGATGTTGTGTTATATAATATGCAAGGTGATATTCAGAAGTGGAAATCTTTTTCTGTGTGTTTTGATAAAAACGTGTATTTATTAAAAACTTATATTCTTCCCCTTAGGGTATTAGGAGCTATTAATGAGCTGTTTCCTGTTGTCCAGTGGTGCAAGGTTTGATTCCCTCAGCTTCCACTGCCTAACTTTGTGACTCTAACCAAGTCACTTAACCAGACAGAGGTCCTGGGGTGAGTCAGAAAATGGTCCATGGAGTTCAGTCTTCTACCCATGAAAACAAAAACAAGTAAATACATGTATCTAGTGCTTCTTTATTGCCTTCAAAATATGAATATAGCTTACTGGGAATATTTTTCTGGTTCGTGGGATTTTGTGTACTGCTATATCAGATGGTGGTTTAGAGATGGTTCAGACTGAGGTACATTATACCACCATATATGTTGCTTTTTTTGTTGAAGTTGATCAATGGTCCTTTCTTCTCACTTATCTTACAAGATTATTATGTAACTCTTTTAAAGGAATGGAGAGCATGTTTTAATAGTCACCCACTGCAAGTTATAGAAAGTGAATTGATAAATATATTTTATAGATTTCAGTGTTGGAAAATATATGGTTCAACTATTTTTAATTCTAAAACTTCTTGGGTTTGGCTTGTTATGCAGTCATGTTTTTTTTTTTTTATTTCAAGTGGGAAATATTTTAGCTGATATTTATCTTCACGTTTTATGTGCTAGATTGAGATTAGGTTGTAAATATTTATTTCTGAAGATTTTATACAAAGACTGGGACATAAGAAATTGCCAGTTAAAGCAGAATTAGTTTACGTGTGTAAATTAGATACAATCTGCTCTTGTGATATTTTTGAGACAATAGTTCATTTTTTAATATGAGTTTGTCCTGTCTTTTTGGACAGTTCGAAGGGGCTAGCATATGTTTTATAGGTTTAAATTTGCATATAAAATCTGTTGATCTTTTATATTATCATATAATTGATAATAAGGTACCCTCTGATAAATATGTAATTATTTGGATGTATTTTTTTTGGATTTGGTCATGTAAAGATCTATATTATAAACATATGAATTTTGTTCATTGTATTTAATTATTTTTATGTGTTGTTATTTTAATGTTATATTTGTAATAAATTTTACATCCACCTAAGCTACCACCAACTTAATGACTCAGTTTAACATCTTTATCAAAGGATGACACTCAGGAGAGCAGCAACCCCTAATGCATTACTGCAGGAAAAGTACTCATCGACCTATTTTTTTAGTATAGGAATAGAACCCACAGCCTTCTCCACCAAAGGTGAATATGCTACTTGTTGCGCCAGTGATGTGTACATCTCTTTGTAAACAATTAACCAGCGTGTTTTTGGGAGGTGGAAGTAAACTGTAGTACCAAGAGAAAACCTATGGGAAGGACATGTGACACTACATAGACAGTGACAGAAGATCAAGACTGAACTCCCAGATCTTGGAGCCATGAGATAAAGGTTTTAAAGAATGATCCAGCAAGTTATGACTTCCCCCTGCATGCTGTCAGTTCCCCCAGCAAGCTGCCAGTTGCCCCTATATGCTGCCCGTTCCCCTTGCTTACTGCCTTTGCTCAATTCTAGTAACAATTTACTCATGGAACTCACTTGTTATAGAATAATTTCAGCCCAGCATCATGTGAATCTCTGACCTGTACATTCTGTAACTAAGGGTCTCTACTATAATCGAATGTAGGATTCAAATGTAAAAGTCCAAGTCTTGCTGTGGTTAATATATGGTCATCATGGGGTACCACCTTTCCAGTGGTGGCCATCTTATAGGTGACAGAAAGATGTATTTATGTGACAGGTTTCCTCAAATGCAGTCAGCTGAAGAAACCAATAATGCATAGAACAGACACAGGGTAATTTTTAAGAGGGTTAGGAAAAAAGAAATAAACCACCAGTTAGGTAGCATCTGTAAGTTACTAACTAAATAGGGAAATAATTAGACTGGGGAGGCCAAGAGATGTATTGATTTGTTAACTTGTGATAAAGCATGGATTCACATTGACTTTTTTTCAGACTCAGCCTGAGGGCACTGTCTGGTTAAGTGACATCCTTACAGTCACATGACAGGGAAATGGAGGTAGTACCTACCTATGAATCTATAACTTTCTTGGGTGGCATAAGCCAGGGAACCTTGTTGGCTAGGCTTACTTAGGCCCTTGGGCCGATAGCCTAGTACCTACCTATGAACCTAGAAGGACTCAAACCTTAAATGACAGGAAACAGCTTGTTAACAGCTTATAGCTATAACCATAACGTTAATTATCAGAGATCATTGCATGCCATCTAATCTATATTCATCACCACCATCATCATCATCACCTTCCCAGTGATCTACAGCACAAATGTCCTCCTATAATGGCAGTGTCCAGGGCTTGGAGAATGCACTTCATTTTCAGACATGCATTAAGAACCCTACAAACTGGTTTTCCTTCTCATTTAAGGATTTCTGCAACCAGTATGTCCCCCACTGAAGGAAAAATGAATAACCTAGGGGGAAGTAAGACAGAGGAGGTAGTAAGACATATATCGGGAGTACTGCTTGTGACAGGAGTGTGACACACATCTAGCCTCACATTAGGATGTACAGCCAATTAATCAAAGGCTGAATGATCCAACACCTGGCCTTGATTACAATGTGGTTTTGGAAGTGAAGAGGTTGGTATACTGGTTACGGTGCTTACTTTATGAAGATGAACTTGAGAGGGACACTGACTAACCTTACAATGGCCCACATATGCAAAATGCCTAGTAATTACCTATAAGGAGAGAGAGAGTTGTATTTATTTATTTTCTTTTTCCATAAGCAAGGCACTCATGGCTCCCATCCTAAAAAATCAGCCTTTCAGCTTGAATTATCTGTCCAACCTTAGGTTACGTTGCAGCTAGCAATTTGCATGTCTATTGAAAAAGTAGCTGAGATAAAGCTGAAGTTGTTTAACCAGCCATAAACGTTTTGATTCCATATTAAACAGTTTTAGACAATTTTACTTCTGACTGTGATACCTCCAGTGGAAAACATCATGGAACAAGGTCAGTGTGGGTGAGAAACATCATGGAACAATGTCAGTGTGGAGTGGGAAACATCATAGAACAAGGTCAGTGTGGGGTGGGAAACATCAGAGAACAACATCAGTGTGGGGTGGGAAACATCATAGAACAAGGTCAGTGTGGGGTGGGAAACATCATGGAAAAAGGTCAGTGTGGGGTGGGAAACATCATAGAACAACATCAGTGTGGGGTGGGAAACATTATGGAACAAGGTCAGTGTGGGGTGGGAAACATCATGGAACAAGGTCAGTGTGGGGTGGGAAACATCATGGAAAAAGGTCAGTGTGAGGTGGGAAACATCATAGAACAACATCAGTGTGGGGTGGGAAACATCATGGAAAAAGGTCAGTGTGGGGTGGGAAACATCATAGAACAACATCAGTGTGGGGTGGGAAACATTATGGAACAAGGTCAGTGTGGGGTGGGAAACATCATGGAACAAGGTCAGTGTGGTGTGGGAAACATCATGGAACAAGGTCAGTATGGGGTGGGAAACATCATGGAACAAGGTCAGTGTGGGGTGGGAAACATCATGGAAAAAGGTCAGTGTGAGGTGGGAAACATCATAGAACAACATCAGTGTGGGGTGGGAAACACCATGGAAAAAGGTCAGTGTGGGGTGGGAAACATCATAGAACAACATCAGTGTGGGGTGAGAAACATCATGGAACAAGGTCAGTGTTGGGTGGAAGTCAGTGTGGGGTGGGAAACATCATGGAACAAGGTCAGTATGGGGTGGGAAACATCATGGAACAAGGTCAGTGTGGGGTGAGAAACATCATGGAACAAGGTCAGTGTGGGGTGGGAAACATCATGGAACAAGGTCAGTGTGGGGTAGGGGAATGAAGCACAGTATAAACAGAAGGAAATATAATGGATATGTTGTGAATATTACAAGAAAACAAGTTACTAAAGTTAACACTTAAAATAAACCATGAAGATGGACTCTACTCATGAATACTCAGACACAATAGGTAGGGTGAAATCTGAGCACATGCACAGTTTTCAGGACAAAAACATACGCACCTTCATCTCACAGAGCAATACGACCCTTATATCTTACAATAATGTTATGTTTTGTCACTTCTTCTTTCGGCTTTTTCCAGGTTAGGGGTCGCCACAGCGGATCACCTGTCCGCTCATGACTGGCAGTAAGTTTTGTCACTGAGCTTTACCGATTTTTTAAGTAATATGTTACCCAAACAGACAATCATATCAGAACTAATCAGAACTATACTACTGATCTAATCAGCATATCCTATAACTAAAAAGATCATCTCTACCTGACTCTGAGTAGCCTATTCTGTATCTGTCAAACCTAGCACTTGCTCCTACAGTACTTATCACCGAGATACAGCACTCTTGTTATAGATAGTACCCCAAAAAGGTGAATTTTTGTCTATTCCTTCTAGCATGTCGAGGGATCAGTTGCTAGTATCCTCTCCTGCTCAGCTGGTGAAGAATATTGAGGCAATGTTACAATTGCCTCATGTATACAGAACACCCTCCTCCTCCCACAAAACACAAATACATGCAAGAGATGCAACTATACGGCCAAACTGGAGGCTGAGCTCTCCCAACTTAGGACTGGCAAGACCAGACAGGAGGAGAAGGTTACCACACACACACTATAGACCCAGTCTCACATAGTACCATCACAACCTCAAATCATACACATAAACACACAAAGACATACTCGGAGGCTCTGATCAGAAATCTACCAAAACAGCAGAGGCCACCAAAGCAGACACCCAAACAACCACCACCTCAGAACACAACACCTGCAACACATAGACCTCACAGTCAGAGTGTCAAACAGTCACAGCCCTTAAGGCCAAACACAATGCCAGACACACTCAGCTCATTGCGACCATAGTCAGACACCACACTGACGCCCTCACCAGACTGAGTAAGGAGAGTAGTGTTTGCTGTCTGTCGCTTGAAACCTGCCACACAACGCACAACATAAGCATCTCATACGAGCATAAACAGCAGCAGGTACAAATCACGACTCAGAAGAAATGACCTGGTTGACTACATGAAACCACATGGGAGGAGCTCTCTGATTATGTAGCCCAGGGCAGGTGGGGGGACCTTGATCTCCGGAGAGCAGTGACCCACCCTCACCAGAGCGCTACAGGCTTTCCTGATATGCTCAGAACTAGAAAGATTACTGATTCTACAGACATTGCCTGGCTGCTGGGTTCGAGTGCAAACTTCTCCCCTCCCCCCTCCCCAGAGATAATATGCCATACCAAATGGTTGCCAAAACATCTCAAAAGCGCATTGATGAGAACTGCTCTCTCTCAAAGAAAAACAAAAATCAGCCGGGACACGGGACCTGATGGCTGTGTGCTCCACGAACTCAACTGAAATTGAATGAACAGCTGGGACGGGACAGCTATACTTAATCTGCCTCTCATCACACACACCCTACATGTGGTGGTGTGACTGTGGCCCCACTTCACTTCACAAAGGCGTGCCTCACAGACCATTAAATTACCAGCCCCAAAGCGGCCTTCTGCAAAGCCATGGAGAGGATCTGGATCGATCATAATGGAAGACATAGGGAATTTGCAGCGGAATAGATAGACTTTGTTTGACTTTTTGGCAGGCTTGCTCATGCGCAGACACTGCCTTTGTTGGTTGTTTTTTTTTTCAAACAGTCACCAAAGCTCTTGATGAGGGAAAGGCAGTCCATGTGCCTGCCTCGAATACAATACCCGCAAAGTATCATTTGAACCCCTCTAACCCATCAAATGTTAACCCATACATCAATGTTAAATGTTGCAAACTGGCTGCTGGACCACAGAACCAACTGGTCCAATTGCCCAGCGCTGCATGTCAGACTCAAGCCTGTCACAAGCTCAATGTCTGTGTCACAAGTGGTGGGGCTTCCTCTTGTTTAACATCTAGTTTTTGTTTACAAGCAACACTACCCCGGGAGGTTTATGGGAGACAAAGCAGATGAGGTGGCTGCAAAAACGGCGCCGTGGTCAACACATCTGACACAGATATCCACAGAAAGGGTTCATGAAAACTTGGATGACACTGGTGGGCATGGCCTAAGTTAAATGTAAAATTAGCAATCATAATGCATATGAAAAACAAGGTTACAAAGCTACCATATAGGTTACCCCTAGCTGAGCACAAGAAAGAAGTTATCAGGGACTATGGGGACCCGGGTTGACAGTAGCCTAGACATGGTCTTACCCCATGTAGTAAAGTAGTTGAAGACCAGCTACATGCAAGAAGACCTTCTGATTCGCTCTAGTCAAGGAATCGCCTGGTCTCCTACTCATCATCCTCGCTACAGACCCTGCATCCATCACTACAGAACCAATGGGATTGAGTACAATGCCCCATTGACCGAAACACTTGCAGCAACTGGAGGCCTAGGAGGGCTCCAAAAAAAGGATAAAAACCAAAAAAAAAAGATCTCAAAATGACTGAAAGAACTGCAGCTCTATTCAGTCGCTTCCACACAGCTGTAAAGACACAGCCAAAGCCCCGACATACTGAAAGGCAGTTTCAGAGCCCAGAAGATTTGAATATAGATCCACACCTCGAAAGAAATCTCAGATCCGTCAGAGCCACGAGGGAGACTTAAACCTCAAACACGGCTATTAATAGGGCGTGCTGGAGGGAGGATTTCATCACCCAAAGACTCCCTATGCTTTCAATGAGAACAAAATCCACAAAATATAGTTATATGGGCAGAGCAGGCCTTGTTCAAGAGAAACCACAACCAATGGAAGGAGATGTGGGCTCTCAAGGGATTACCTCAGTATCACTGCAGTACAGGAGGTACTAGAAAATAATGGTATAATTCCCATAGTAGGGTTTTAAGGCCACAAAAATAGCCTAGCTGAGCACTATGAACCTATCATAACAACCAGACATTTTATCTGTCTTCTGCACAGTTAATTATAATCAGTAACATTTATGGGGTGGCACCTTCTATTCCAGATGCAGTTCATTTAAAACAAATCACAGTGTGGTGTCACAGGAAGTCACATGCTCAGATGCATACATAACAAGACGCACACCTATATTACACTTTCACTGTCAAGTATTTCTATAAATCAAGCAGGCTTGTTGTTTTCCTTCCAGTCCTGCTATGAGCAGGCATTTGAAAGTACAGCAGTGTGAACCGTTACTGCCACCTGCTGGGAAAACAAGAAATATGTTAATATGCACAATCAAAAAAAATCCCAACATTGTCTGAAAGTATTGCTTCAATGAGTTCTGCTACATATTCAAGCATTTAATTTTATAACAAATTACTCTTTGGGGTATGAGTCATAGTATAACATCATCACGTGACCAGTCTAAATAAAGTATAACATTATCATGTGACCAACCTAAATAAAGTCTAACATTACTCAGTAAGTCAGTCTGCAGTCATTCACACTCACCTGTATTATTACCTGCACTGCTATCATTTCTCTAGGGAAGGCATCGCAAATTGCCTAAGAAAAATATCCACTTGTAAGTGCAAACGTGTCAGTAGAAGCTTCTTTTTGGATGTTCATTATCTGACCTCGAATAATAAAGGCTAAAGACAAGTAAACGAACTTACTGGCTTCAAAATGCAATTAATAAAATCTGATTAAACAGCATGCCTGTAAGTGCTTCAAGGATGTGGGTTACAAAGCACCTATAAGGCAAGGAACAATTATGTATTCTATCTACTGTTTTAATACTAATTCAGCTCTTACCATATTCATTGAAATGCTTCTTTGGAATTTATCTGAAAGCTAATTTGCTCTGTCAGTAACAAACTGTACCCACCTGCAAATTCAAAGTGATCTATTCCTAAATGACAATTTATTACTGTACTACACCTACAATTACGTTGCTGCAATTGCCTGTGCAAATTTCTGTGTAAATAATTCTACATTCTGATGTATATTTAGTTGCATTGCCTGGCCTCTCTGGCCCGGGTAGTGACTGAAAAGGATCCTTGCACCACTTCACCCATCCGGTTAACAAATGTTAAATAAATAAATAGCTACAAACCTCCCATCAATTAAGTTAAAACTTGCAGGATGTAACTATTATGTTACTTCTGGCATGCCATTTTTTATAATAAATTTCTTTAACTAAAATTTCCCTTTGTATTTATTACATTGTTTACAGGTTTATAGATCAGTACTACCCTGCTGACCCAGAAGAACATTAGTAGCCTAGCCAAAATAATCCAAAATTGTAGGTTCCCATTGTCATGACTAATTACGATCTCTTTGAATGAGGGTCGAAGGACCAAACCTGGGTGTACTTATGGTTGCTCACCCATTCATCCAGGTTACACTTAAAGAGGGTCATGGAACTACTTTACTTAAGTTACAAAGAAAATCTATTCCATAAAAGGATATATATCTCACCAGCAGGCCCTGCTTATATTTTGATGGAAGTTGAGACCTTTTCTGCAGGTGTTGAAGGTGTTTTATGAATTTGCAGGAGGTCACATAAGACTGGACCCTTTGAGGCTTTGTATGCTAAACAGAGGCCACATCTCAAGAATGTGTAAGAAAATAAAAGAGAGAAAGCATTTTAAGATTGTCTAGGTGACTCAAGAAAGTCATGCCTGTGATTATTTTAGTAAGAAAACTCTGTGGTGTCTCAAGCTGGGTCATATGCTTAGAAAAGAACATACCAAAGGGGTCATTATTCTTTATTATGGGCCTAATGAAGGAGGACTAGAGAAAGACAAACACTTCCTTAGATCTGGTGGAAATGCCTCTGATGATTAGTCTGGCAAAATAAAAGGATTTCCTAACAACAGTTATAACATGATAATCAAAGGATAGTTCGTTGTCAATGAAAGTGCCCAAGTCCCTAATAGCTGAGTCAACTTTCAAACGGGTGTAATTTATGGCATTTAGTTTAAGGCCATATTCCAGGCACCACATACTGGCACATTAGTCCATCTTGATGAATCTAAAAGTTGGATGGGCAGTTGATGACTGCTACACGTTTGCAGTCATCTACATATGGGTAAGCCACAGGCTGTTGATGTCAGCCTTGACATCAGTGAAGTAAATACCGGAGAAGTGGCCTAGGACTGACCCCTGGGGAACCACTTGTGACTACACTTTTTGAAGAGATCTCTCTCACTCGCACTATTACATTAAGTTCTGTCAGCCAGTTTGCTCTTCAGCTGGTAACATACATGTTTACATTTTGTTTAGCTTGTCGTTAATGCCAGAATGTGGGATGGTATCAAAGGCCTTGGTCAGGTCCAGTTAGGCAGTGTGAAATGATTTGCCTTCATTCAATGCACTGGTGACATGTTCAATGAAGCCCACTAGATTCAGGAGGCAGAATCTGCCTTTAGCAAACCCAAACTGGCTTGAGTCCAGAACTTACAGACTGCCTATGACCTTGTTAATAAGTTCCATAATGATGTGCTCCATTGCTTTGCGGGTAAGGCTGGTGAGGCGTATGTGTCTGTAGTTTTTTGGATCAGTAGTGAATACTTCCTCATGCAGTGAGTTGACTACCGTAGTACTCCATTTCTCTATCATGAGTCCAGTGGAGTGGGTGAGGCCTAGTGAGTCTTCCACACGGTGTCTAGTGCTGACAAGAAGGTAGCCTGGCACATTATCAGGAACCATGAAGGAAGTGTTTTTACCTTTTGAGAGAGAATTCTGAACCTACTTTAAGGTGATCGCAGGTGGTCCTGTGAATTAAATAAGTTAGGGAAAGTTAGTGGGAAATAGGGGAATCATGTTAAAGATGAATTTGTCCTCTAATATATTGACTATGCCTTCAGGGAACAAGTAAGCAGTGTTATTATGTATGAATGCTAAGCATTGGTGAGCATTACCTCCAAGGTTTCTGACACAGATGATGAAAACTCTGTGGTTGTCCTTAAAAGAGACAGCAATTCTCAATTTATATTTATTTTTGGAGAATATGATTTTGTTTCTAAGCTCTTCATTGATATTTCTGAGTTCATCTTTAGTTGATAGAGTATTACATTTGCTTTTATGGACTATGAGTTTCTTCGTCTTATTGTATAGTGTGTTAATACCAGTGTGGCCGAAGGAGGAGAAGAGGGGGAAGGCATGTCCAAAGGCAGGTAAAGGCTAGGACTGTGGTAGTGAGGGTCAGAATTTTGAATGTTGGCAGTATGACTAGTATACGGAGAGAGACAGCTGATATGGTGGACAAAAGGAAGGTTGGTATATTGTGTGTGCAAGAGACCAGATGGAAGGGGAGCAAGGCTAGGTGTATCGGAGGCGGGATCAAACTGTTTTATCATGGTGTGGATGGGAAGATAAATGGTGGAGGGGTTATCCTGAAGGAACAGTATGCTAAGAGTATTTTGGAGGTGAAAAGAGTGTTGGATAGAGTGATGTTTATGAAGCTGGAAATTGATGGTGTAATGATGAATGTTGTTAGTGCATATGCTCCACAAGTTGGGTGTGCAATGGATGAGAAAGAAACATTTTGGAGTGAGTTGGATGAAGTGGTGATGACTGTACCCAAGGGTGAGAGACTGGTGATTGGAGCAGATTTCAATGGGCATGCTGGTGAAGGGAACAGAAGGGATGAGGAAGTGATGGGTAGGTATGGTGTTAAGGAGAGGAATGCAGAAGGTCAGATGGTAGTGGATTTTGCAAAAAGGATGGACATGGCTGTGGTGAATACATATTTTAACAAGAGGGAGGAGCATAGGGTGACATACAAGAGTGGAGGAAGATGCACACAGGTGGATTATATCTTATGTAGAAGGGCCAGTCTGAAGGAGATTGGAGACTGTAAAGTGGTGGCAGGGAAAATGTAGTTAGGCAGCATAGGATGGTGGTTTGTAGGATGACATTGGTGATCAAGAAGAGGAGGAGGACTGTGAGGGCAGTACCAAGGATCAAATGGTGGAAATTGAAAAAGGGTAATTGTGAGGTGGAGTTTAGGGAAGAGTTAAGACAGGCACTGGGTGGCAGTGAATAGTTACTAAATAGCTGGGAACAACAGCAGAGCTAGTAAGGGAGATGGCTAAAAAGGTGCTTGGTGTGACATCTGGAAAAAGGAAGGAGGAGACCTGGTGGTGGAATGATGAAGTACAGGACAGTATACAGAGGAAGAGGTTGGCGAAGAAGAAGTGGGATTTCAGAGAGATGAAGAAAGTAGGCAAGAGTATAAGGAGATGAGGTGCATGCAAAGAGAGAGGTGGTGAAGGCTAAGGATAAGGCGTATGAAGAGTTGTATGAAGGGTTGGACACTAAGGAGGGAGAAAAGGACCTGTACCAATTGGCTAGACAGAGGGGCTGAGCTAGGAAAGATGTGCAGCAGGTAAGGGTGATAAAGGATAATGAGGGAAACATACTCACAAGTGAGGAGAGTGTGTTAAGCAGATGGAAATAGTACTCTGAGGGGTTGATGAATGAAGAGAATGAGAGAGAGAAGGTTGGATGATGTAGGGATAGTGAATCATGATGTGCAGTGGATTAGCAAGGAGGAAGTAAGGATAGCTATGAAGAGGATGAAGAATGGAAAGCTGTTGGTCCAGATGACATACCTGTGGAGGCATGGAGGTGTTTAGGTGAAATGGCAGTGGAGTTTTTAACTAGATTATTTAATAAAATCTTGGAAAGTGAGAGGATGCCGAAGGAATGGAGAAAAAGTGTTTTGGTACTGATTTTTAAGAATAAGGGTGATGTGCAGAGCTGTAGTAACTACAGAGGGATTAAACTGATCAGTCACAGCATGAAGTTATGGGAAAGAGTAGTGGAAGCTAGGTTGAGAAGGGAGGTGATGATTAGTGATCAGCAGTATGGTTTCATGCCAGGAAAGAGCACTACAGATTCAATGTTAGCTCTGAGAGTGTCAATGGAGAAGTACAGAGAAGTTCAGAAGGAGTTGCATTGTGTCTTTGTGGAAAGCATATGACAGGGTGCCTGGAGAGGAGTTGTGGTATTGTATGAGGAAGTCGGGAGTGTCAGAGAAGTATGTAAGAGTGGTAAAGGATATGTACAAGGGTAGTGTGACAGTGGTGAGGTCTGTGGTGGGAGTGACGGATGCGTTTAAGGTGGAGGTGGGATTACATCAAGGATCAGCTCTGAGCCCTTTCTTACTTGCAATGGTGATGGACAGGTTGACAGACGAGATCAGACTGGAGTCCCCATGGACTATGATGTTTGCAGATGACATTGTCATCTGTAGTGAGAGTAGGGAACAGGTGGAGGAGACCCCGGAGAGATGGAGATATGTTTTAGAGAGAAGAGGAATGAAGGTCAGCAGGACTAAGACAGAATATATGTGTGTGAATGAGAGGGAGGACAGAGGAATGGTGAGGATGCAGGGAGTAGAAGTGGTGAAGGTGGATGAGTTTAAATACTTGGGATCAACAATTCAGAGTAATGGTGAG
Source organism: Protopterus annectens (assembly GCF_019279795.1). Taxonomy (NCBI): domain Eukaryota; kingdom Metazoa; phylum Chordata; order Ceratodontiformes; family Protopteridae; genus Protopterus; species Protopterus annectens. The sequence goes on from NC_056732.1 coordinate 1,697,554,500, forward strand.
TGAGGATGGAGTGGGTAGAGAAGACTGTCAGGAGTGATTTGTGGCAGACGAGTATCAGTAAGAGTAAAAGGGAAGGTCTACAAGAGGGTAGTGAGACCAGCTATGTTATATAGGTTGGAGATAGTGGCATTGACAAAAAGACAGGAGTCAGAGCTGGACGTGGCAGAGTTAAAGATGCTAAGATTTGTACTGGGTGTGACGAGGGGTGGACAGGATTAGGAATAAGTATATTAGAGGGTCAGCCAGGTTGGAAGGTTTGGAGACAAAGCCAGAGACAAGATTATGTTGGTTTGGACATGTGCTGAGAAGGGATGCTGGGTATATTGGGAAAAAAATGCTAAGGATGAAGCTGCCAGGTAACAGGAAAAGAAGAAGGCCTAAGATAAGGTTTATAGATGTAGTGAGAGAGGACATGCAGATGGTTGGTGTGACAGAGCAAGATGCAGAGGACAGGAAGAAATGGAAACAGATGATCCGCTGTGACAACCCCTAACGGGAGCAGCCGAAAGAAGAAGAAGTTAATAGCAGTGTTCCACCACAGGGGTGTATTCCTGAATTTGGCATTATGCTTGTGTCTTATGGGGGACAGATGCCTCAGTGCATGCTTTGAGGTGGGAATAGAAATTATCCACAAAAGTAAAACCAGGCAAGATGGGATCATCAAAGTGAGGAGACCATTTAACTTTGTTCAGGTCATTAATTAGCTGGACAGATCATTAGTTAGCTGGATTAGGTTTGCCTTAGAGGAATCTCTAAAGGCAAAGGGGTTTTATGTTAAGTCAGGATTTACACTCATGGTGCATATTACCAAATGGTGGTCAGATCTGTCCAGTGATGTAACTGCAGGTGTTGAGCATAGGGTAGCAATATTAGTGAGAACAAGGTCCTGTATTTTTGAACCTCTAGTTAGGGCTTGAACCAGTTGGTCTAGGGATCTACCGTTAATGAATTCCAGAAATCTTTGTGTGTATTTATTTGAGGAGGTGTAGATTTTCCATTTAATATATGGATAGTTGAAGTCTCCCAAGAGAGTGGTGTTAGGCTTAATAGGGAGGGAGGTCACTATTCAAGGACCGGTGTTATAAATTTGTGAAAATTAACCTAAGACTGAAACTGAAATTGTAAAAGCTTTTCAGAATATGTCAGTCAAAATACTTTGTAAGCTGAAGTCCTGCCACAGAGTAATGACTGAGTCAGTATGTCTTCTAAGAGTTAGAGTAATAAAATCCACACAGACATTCCAGTGTTAATTCCATAGATTCATAGAGTGTTACTAGGCTAATGACCAGAGGGGCCTTTCTAAGCCTAGCCATGTTTTCCTGAAAGAGTGATGTCCTGTATTCAAACAGGACATTAAGAGCCAGGCATCTATAAGCTCTATCCATAAGGGACATGGGTGCCAGGCAGGGGTATATTCCCAGACAGAGGCCCGTCTGTACATCAGTGTTCTGGATAGGAAGGCAGTCCTCCTAACTCTGCAGGCCTTTAAGGACTCCTTGCACTGCAGGGTGTAGTTGTCATCCATGCTGACAACGTAACAGCGTTTGTGTATATAAACAAACAGGGTAGCACTTATTCCTCTCTGTTGAAATGCAGTGAGGGTATGGAAAAACCCCATGACAGCAGGACACTTTCTGACTGTCAGTCACATTCCTGGGAAACTGAATTCTCTAGCAGATAGACTCAGTCACTGTTTAGGTACACCTCATGCATGGTCTCTCAGGCCATCTGGAATGTGGAAGCTCTTCTGTTACTAGGGGAAGCCTTGCTGTGACCTCTTTGCATAGTCAACCAACATATAGTGCAGTGACTTATTTTCCCTCATCCCTCCTTTGGGAGAATATTCAAGGGATGCCCTCATCCAGAAAAGCCCCAGGACTCCTTCACACTTTCCTAATTTCTCAGTATTCTAAAATTCATAGAGAAAGCCAGACAGAGCATATCGGAAGTCATTCTCCACAACTGTGATTTCCTCTGCTCAAGTAACATCTTCTGGAGAAGTCTTTATGACTGAGGCTTTTCTGGTCCCTCCTGATTTATGCATCTGGAAAGTCTCGCATGGACCTTTATTGTTTCTGTCTAACCACATGTTATGACCAGGTACTCTTCATACCTTAGCAATGCAGTTCATATACTCACTTCTGCCTACATTTTTCTCTACACCTGGTTCAGAATGTTTGGATCCTTTCACAGTTCCAATTCCAACAATGCTAGACTACTTTTTCCTTAGACCTTTAACACAGGGAAACACTATTGTTCTATTAAAGTACACCTTGTGGCCTACCATTGCTAATTTTCATCAAGGTTCTAAATCTTTCTAGATGATTCAGCAAGAACCCCGCTGTTCGCTATAAGGGGCTGTGGCAAAAAAGCTGTTTCTAAATTGTGAAGATTTGTAATACCAAGCCACAGTAGTGAGGACAGACCTCATTATCGGCTAATTTGCATGTCTTTGAATTGCCTTTTAAGAACTGCGAGTGCAGATCAGCATTTTCCTGAGATAGTTAACACTAGTAGCCCACGTATTGCTGTAGCATAGGCACAGTTAACAGTACCTTTCAATTGTCCAAAGTTTCACAGATTTACCATATTTTTTTTACTCATATTTTTGATGTATTCATAAAATCTGCAGATTTCTGGCAAATGACTGGGGACTGAAGTCACTAAATAATAATATACATTTGAATTTCAAACTTTGTATCTTTTAGAAAATGTATGCAAAACAAAGCCTGTTATTATAGTAACTTTCTAAGTTTATAAGACAAATATTCAAATCCTGTCCCTACTTTTTGGGTCCTTTGACCCCCCCCATTATTTTAGACTTTGTATAGATTTCTTGCTCTAAGAGGGTGCGAGATATGGCACTCCCCCACTCACTCTACCACACACACAAACACACAAACATAAACATACACATAAATACATACACATAAATAATTACACACACACACACACACACACACACACACACACACACACAAACATAAACATACACATAAATACATACACATAAATAATTACACACACACACACACACACACACACACACACACACACACACCCTATACATGACCGAGTTAACAGGACATCCCAATGCCTCCTGTTACATTTTCACAGCCCTTGTAAATAATGGATGATTACAGCCAGTCATTAATGCCAGGCATTAGAGTTTCAAGCTTTATATCTTTCAGTAAATGCATGCTAATGCAAATGCTGTCATTCTAATGACTAAGTTTATAAGAGGAATAATTAAAATGCCTTCATGATTCTGTCTTTGTATCCCCATTAGTATTGATTTTGTCCAGATTTCTTGCACTACAAAGTTGAGATGTATTTTTATATGTCCATTCCCCCCCACCCACCCTGTCCGTAACTCAACAACTGTTGTTGCCTTTGTATAAAGCCTGAGATCCTCACTATATTATAAAGAAATAATTGATGTCCTTACATTCACCGCTGTAGTATTCATTACAAATGGGATTCCCTGCCATGAAGCCCACTGTCCAGCCAGTTTACCAACATCTAGAGTTGCTTCAAGGTATGCTGAACATCACCTACACACTCCTTGAGTAGCATAGGGCATAAAGGTGACATTCAGGCGTCCCATCAGAACTTCTTTGCCGCCAGTCTGAATGCTGTTTTTAACCATCAGTCTGTTACCTCTATCTGTTTTTGCTGTTTTTCTGTTTGTTGCCATTCTGGTGATTACTGCTGTTTGCTGAAGTCCTCACTGTTGCAGATAAGTACTCAATTTGTTTTTTTTGTTCTTTTTCTGACTGTTTTGTGCTGTTTGTGGGGGTTAATGTCTGTGTGGGAGACTGATTCCCCGTAAAGACTACCACAATAAGTGTCTTTTTGCCTAGGAGCTGCTCATGACCATATGTCTTGTTCAATTTGTCAGGCATTTGTCCCTAAAACTCTTTGTAGTAGGCTTTCTTCCATTTCATTGTATCTTGAGAACCAGCATCTTAAGCTTCATGCTAAAGATACTATGGATGGAACTTCCTGCCCTGAAGGTTAGCCATCAGGAAAGAAGAAGGTGCAAAAGGTAAGACTGGAATCTTCTGCTGTCCAGCCTCTGCCAGCAGTTTCTCCCAAGGTTATTATAAACCTGGAGACTCACCCGGTTGTATTGTCAGATTCCTCTGCCACGTCTGGGCTGGAAGCCGGTGAGGATCTGGCAGGCAGCACACCCAACGAGGCTTTGCAAGTGTCCATTTTGGGCATTCAGGGGGAACCACAGTTGATTGTTTCTGAGGGTCTAGAGGGGGTTCCGCAGTTTCTTTTTAGGGAATAAGTTCCTACTAGAGTTGTGGAATGCCATCCTGAGTCAGTGCCTTCTCAGGTTTCTAGGATGGATGCCTCCTTAAAAAAGAAACAGAAAACTAATCAGGTTACTTCTGCTCCTAGAGATCCACAAAGTGAGCGGCAGGTCTTTACCCAGGGCTTATTTAATGCTTTACGGTCATTAAGGCCTCCTCAAGGGGTTTCGATTCCTGCTCCTCCTTGATCCTCTTCTTCCTGAGAGGCCCAGAAAATTGAATTCTTCTGAGGAAGAGGTGGATTCTGATGATGAATCCCTTGCTTATTCTATCAAAATTCCATATCCTTTAGACTATGGGTCTGAGGAGCAGGACTCATACTCTAGATAATCCATCTGAGGAAATTTCCTTTGGGGATGTATTTTCTGGAATGATGGATTTTTTTTTTTAAGGATTGTTGTTTCAGATATCCACCATAGAGGTAGGTACTCTGAGTTACTACAGATGGAATCTCCTAAACCTGCAGCCTTTCTTCCTGTCTTGACAGCTTTATTGGATGTTTTTTTCCAATGTCTCTTGCTCCCAAGACATCTGATAGGTTTTATAGAGTGTCTGAGGATTGTTTCTTTTTGTTTAAATATCCTGATGCTGACCCCTCTGTGGTGTATGTAGCCTCTGATAAGCCATCTCAATTGCTTCCTTCATCCAAATTACTGCCTTCTGACAAGGACAGTAGAATTATGGAGAGGCTGGGTAAGGTTTATACTTCAGCTACCCTAGCTTTTTGGGCTATTAATTATCGTACCCGTATCTCTAGGTATGTGTTGGCTCTTCTTTCTCAAGCTTGTCAGTTTTTTTCTGCTCTTCCAGACTCTGAGAGAAAAATCTTCTGCTCTTTCCTTGCTAGGGATTTCCTGTCATGTAGTTCGTCATTCTATCAAATATAGTTATGATGCAGCAGATGCCTCTTCTAGGGCTGCTGCTTCTGGTTCAGTTTTGAGTAGGTACTCTTGGCTTAGGCTTCAACCTTTACCCGATGATATTAAGGCTAAGTTGATGGATGCTCCTCTGGATAAACTTTTGTTTGGGGAAGCAGCAAGTCTCTTCAGGACAAGAGGAAGGCTTTACAGGAGCTTAAACATGTCTTTTTCTCCTGTGCCTAAATGTCAGTGAAACTACCCTTCTAAGCCAGCCTTTATTCGTAGACAATCTTGCCCTCCTTCTAAAGGTAAAAAGGGTGGTAAATGGACTCCTCCTGCTAAAGCCAGTCAGACTGCAGGGATTCTAAAGCCTTCTTTTCCTGACAAACCAGGTGATGTCTGACTATCCACCTGTTCCCAGCCACATTCCTCTTTCTTTTCTCCCTTCTCTTCCTGTTTGGCTCCAAATCACCCAGGATTCTTGGGTTCTGTCAATCATTTGGCAGGGGTACTTCATGGTCTGGATTTTTGTCCTCCTTTTATGGGCATTCCTCAGCCTCCTTGGGAACAACTTCCTTTTTCCCACAGGTTCTTCAAGATCTCTTGTCTCAGGATACTACTCAAGAGGTGCCTGTGTCCCAAAGGGGAAGGGGTTTTATTCAAGAATGTTCCTACTGCCCAGAAAAGAAGGTACTTGGAGACCTATACTAGACCTCCCCCATCTAAACACCTTTCTGAAGGTGCCTTGCTTTCGGATGTTGTCCCTTCAGTCCCTTTTTCCTCTCTTGCTCCCTCGGGCCTTTCTGGTGTCTCTGGATCTCAATGATGCTTATCTTCATATTCCGATCCATCCTCTTTTCAGGAGATTTTTGCATTTCTCTGTTGCTTCGTGGCATTTTCAGTTCTGTGCTTTGCCCTTGGCCTTTTACTGTCCCAAGGGTATTCACCAAATGCCTCACTCCTCTGATTGTTTTTTGCATGCTTCAAGGGATCCACATCTTTCCTTACTTGGATGACCTGCTGATTCAGGCATCCTCTCCAGAGCTCCTTCTGCAAAATCTTCATTTTACCATTTCTCTTCTTCAGTGCCTGGGGTTCACAATAAACTTGTGAAAGTCTTCCCATATGCCTTTGCAGGATCATGTCTTTCTGGGTTGCAAGATTCAGATGGTGCCAGTGCTGGCATCCCTGCCTCCTCCAAAGCCTTAACTCTCATTTCTTACTTTCAGTCTCTTCTTCTCATGGCCTCCATTACAGCCATGGAGTTTCTAAGAGCTCTGAGTTTCATGGCTTCCACCATTTTGATGCTTCCTCTGGCCAAACTCCACATGAGGACGTTCCAGTGGTTTTTGAAGCTGGTGTGGCTTCAGCATGAGCATCCCCTAGACTTTACAGTTCCTCTTCTCCATTTTCTCAAGAAAGAACTAATGTGGTGGATTCAGCAGTTGTCTCTGAATCCAGGACTCCCTTTTCAACCTCCACTTCCCTCTCAGGATCTGTTCACAGACACTTCAGATGTGGGATGGGGTGCAACGTTTGGGTCCCTGAAGGTTCAGGGAGTGTGGTTGCCTTGTCAGCAGATAGTGCACATCAACATCAAAGAGAGGAGGGCTCTTTTTCTGGCTCTTCAGGCCTTTCATCTTCTCTTTTATCCGAGGCCTCTCAAGGTGTTAACAGACAATACCACAGTTATGTGATATATCAACAAACAGGGGGAACAAGATCTTACCTTCTTTGCCAGCTGGCACGTCTGGTATGGGAACTGGCTATCAAGTATCAGGTGACTCTTCAGGTAGTTTATATTCTTTCAGATCAGAACATTGTGGCAGACACTCTGAGCAGGTCCTTCAATCAATCCCAGAAATGGATGCTTCACATGGATATGTTTCTGGACATTGTTCATCAGTGGGATACTCCTCAAGTAGATCTCTTTGCCTACCCTCTGAACAGACACCTTTCTCTGTTTTGTGCCAGGGTCCTCTGGTATGGAAGGTGGATGCCCTATCATTTTCTTGGAAGGGGATGTTTTGTTATTCATTCCCTCCCCTTCCTCTCATTCGGAGTCCTGTTCAAGCTTCAAAAGGATGCTCCCAAAATCTTGTTGGTGACACCCTTTTGGCTGCAACAGTGTTGGTTCCCTCTACTTCTGCATCTAGCCAAGGGCAATCATCACAAGTTACCTCACAGGGTGGATCTCTTCACACAAGACAAGGGGTCTCTCATTCATCCCCACCTGTCCACGATTCAGCTGACACTGGGTGATAGGGTTTTGATCCCTCATAGGTTCATAGGTTCATAGGTTCATACTAGGCTATCTGCCCGAGGGCATTTATAAGCCTAGCCTATAGTTTTGTGGCTTACGCCACCCCTTTAGTTTGGAGAAACTATGCCCATTATTTTACTGTGCCTCTGTCGAGCAGTGACACTGAGGTAACCCCTGGGGTGTATCTGCGGTCTCCCATCCATTGGTCAAGATTCCTCTTGAACAAGGCCAGCGAGGTGCTCTGCCTCACATAAACCGGGATTTTGTTCCATAGCATAGGGAGTCTTTGGGTGATGAATCTATCCCTCCAGCACGTCCTATTAATAACCGTGTCGAGGTTTAAGTCTCCCGCCCTTGTGGCTCTGAGGGATCTAGATTTTTTGAGATGAAGCATGTTCATCAACTCTGGGTTTGACATGGCCTTGTATGTCAGGCATAGGTCACCTCTGAGTAAGCGGTAAGCAACTGAATATAGCTGGAGTTCTTTCAATCGGGCAGCATAAGACAGATTTTTGAGACCCTTTATCCTTTTGGTGAGGAACTTTTGTGGCCTCTCCAGCTGCTGCAAGTGTCAGTCAGATACATTCTGAATGGGGCATTGTACTCGATCATTGGTCTGATGAGTGATGAGTATAGGGAGACTATGACTTCCCTTGATCTAGATGTGAATCCTTTCATGATAAGGTGGGCAATGTAGAAGGTCTTCCTAACTACTTTAGCAATATGAGTGTCGAATGAAAGGCTACTGTCAACCTGGGTTCCCAGGTCCCTGATAACTTCTTCTGTGATCAGGGGATTGCCACCTATATGGTAGCTAGGGGTAACCTTATTTTTCCCGAAGGGTATGACTATGCATTTCTTGGCATTTAACTTTAGGCCATGGCTCTGGCACCAGTTATCCGTTTCTGTGAGACCCTTCTGAAGGATATCTGTGTCGGATGTGTTTTCAACTTCGGCTTGGTTGCAGTCATCTGCAAACTTTGTCAGCCATAACCCTCCTGTGGTTGTTTGTACTTCAGAAAAGTAGATGCCAAACAAGAGTGGGCCCAGGACTGAGCCCTGTGGGACACCACTTGTGACAGGCTTTGAGTCTGACATGGCGCCAGCAACTCTGAGCCTGTGGGTTCTGTCACTCAGCCAGTTTGCAACCCATCTTGTAATGTATGGGTTTACATTTAAGTTGATGGGTTTTTCAATGATACCCGAGTGGGGTATTGTATCGAAAAGCCTTAGCCAGGTCTAGGTAGGCTGTATGGACTGCCTTACCCTCGTCAATGGCCTTGGTGACTGTTTCAAAAGTCAACCAAGTTTAAAAGGCATGATCTGCCTTTGACAAAGCCAAACTGGGTTGGATCCAAGGTCTGCAAATTCCCTATGTCTTTATTTATGAGATCCATTATGATCCTCTCCATGGCTTTGCAGATTAGGCTTGTCAAGCTAATGGGACGGTAATTTCCAGGGTCGGTGGAGGCACCGCCTTTGTGGAGTGGGACCACAGTCGCTGTCGCCACTCCCTGGGTAATGCGATATCCGAGGTGAGACTAAGATTAAACAGCTGTCCTAACTGTGGGTTTAATTCCTCATTGAGTTCATGGAGCACACAGCCGGGACACCATCAGGTCCCATGGATGCTGTGTTCTTTGCCTTGGAGAGAGCAGTTCTCACCTGGGCGTTACAGATGTTTCCCCGGCTACAATCATTTGGTATAGATATCTCTCCTTTAGAGGGGGAGGAGATGTTTGCACTGAACCTGTCAGCCAGTATGTTGGCAATGTCTGTAGGATCAGTAATCTTCACATCATTTTGAACTAATTCTGAGCATATCTGGGAGTTTCCTCCTAGGTTTCTGACATAGCTAAAGAATGCCTTATGGTTGTCTTTAGAGTCCTTAGCTATTTTTTTCTCAAAATTAGCTTTGGATGTTTTATGAGAGCTCTTAGCTTTTTACCTATAGTGATCAGCGGTGTCTTACCTTTTAAGGATTTTGCTCTATCTTGTAGTAGCTTTCTCCTTTTGTTGTAGAGTTTGTTTATGGCTGGGGTCCACCAGACTGGACGCTTGTCTTTGGTACAAAGAGTCTTGGTTTTGCTTGGGATTGCCTGATCCATGCAGCCCTGCAGGTGCTGGTAGAAGGCATTTGTAAGTGATTCAGCGGTTTGAGTAATGTTTACCGCCCGGATCAGGGGCCTTAAAGGAGACCACACTAGTCTTTAGAAGTGTGAAGTCGGCTTTCGAGAAGTTCTTTACTGTGGTCTTTTTCATTTCGGTTGGGGGCGGGATGAGGACCTCCAGCGAGATTAGTTTGTGATCTGATCTCACCAGTGAGGGGTATACTTCTGGCGTTGAACATTGTGCTCCCATGTTCGTGATGATGAGATCAAGTATGTTTTCTCCTCTTGTGGGGATGGTGACTAGTTGTTCCATGGCATTTGAGTTTATGAATTCCAGGAACTTTTTGGGCTAGGGTGTTTGGGCTTGAGTAGTGTTCCCAGTCTATATTAGGGTAGTTGAAGTCACCTAGTATGATGGTGTTTGGAGATACATTTATCCCCTCCAGTGTTTTCAGGAAGGCCATATGAGGTTCCTGAGTTTGCGAGGGTGGCCTGTAACATGCTACAAATTGCAGAGCAGTCTTGCCTATGGTTAATTGCACCTGGATGGTTTCCGATGCATCGTGCGATGCCACCAATCTTGAGGTGTGGGTGTCCTTGATGAATATGGATACCCCCCCCCCTCCTTTCTTGGTATTGTCCGGGTTTTGTGGCCGGAACGCATGATATGAGGTAAAACCTGATAGTGCTGGGGTGCTCTCAGGAGCCTTGAACCAGGTTTCTGTCACAGCACAGACATCGATGTTCTCCATACTGAGAAGGGCCAAATCGTAGTGCATCTTGAGGTTGAGACTTCTGGCATTGAGCAGCATTACCCTTAGTTTTTTTTCTTTGTTGTGTTCTAGGGTGGTAGGTTTAGAATTTGAGCCTTGCCTAAAAGGCACTATGGGGTGGCAAGAGCCTTTGCCAAAATCCGAATCCCAGGGGTGACAAGTGCAAGCCATCCCTTGCGAAGCAGCGTGGCTTGTCCAGCATATCATCCCAGGCAGACAGACATTGGATCCCCTTTGAATGACACCAGAGTTTAAGCCAATTGTTAAAGCTGATCATCTTGTCTCTGTATTGTGGCATCATTCTTGGTGAAGGTAGGATACTGCTCAAGGTCAGGGTCATACCTGCTTGGGCTACATAATCAGAGAGCTCCTCTATGTCCCTTTTCATGTAGTCCAAGGAGGTACGTCTCAGGTCGTTAACACCAGCATGGACAATGATTGAGTCGTACTTGTACCTGCTGTTGAGAGACCTGAGTGCATGCGTTATGTGGCGGATTCTAGCACCCGACAGGCAGCTTACTGTGACCTTCTCCTTACTCAGTCTGGTGAGCGGGATGTCAGTGTGTCTGACTATGGAGTCACCAATGACTAGTGTGTCTGGCATTGTGTTGGCCTTAAGGGCTGTGACTGCTTGTCACTCTGATTGTGTGGTCTATGTGTTGCAGGTGTTGTGTTCTGAGGTGGTAGTTGTTTGTGTGTCTGCTTTGGTGGCCTCTGCTGTTTTGGTAGATTTTTGATCAAGGGTTTTTTCTTTTGTGTTTAGGAGAAGGGGGTAGGTATTTTGGGCTGGGCAAGTGTTTTTATTTTCCGCTGGGGCCCCCCCTATTTTGGGGTTTGCCATCCTGAGTCAGTGCCTTCTCAGGTTTCTAGGATGGATGTCTCCTTAAAAGAAACAGTAAATATCAGTTCCTCTGCATCCTGAGTCGGAGCGTGCAGGCTTTCTCCAGGGCATTTTGTTTTTCTAGGTCTAAGGGGTTCCGATGGTTCCTCTTTCCTCCTGATCACCTTCTCAGAGGAGAAACAGAAAACTAATCGGGTTTCTTCTGCTCCCAGAGATCCACAAAGTGAGTGGCATGTCTTTACGCAGGGCTTATTTAATGCTTTACTGTCATTAAGGCCTTCTCAAGGGGTTTCGGTTCCTGCTCCTCCTTGATCCTCTTCTTCCTGAGAGGCCCAGAAAATTGAATTCTTCTGAGGAAGAGGTGGATTCTGATGATGAATCCCTTGCTAATCTCCTAAACCTGCGGCCTTTCTTCCTGTCTTGACAGCTTTATTGGATGTTTTTTTCCAATGTCTCTTGCTCCCAAGACGTCTGATAGGTTTTATAGAGTGTCTGAGGATTGTTCCTTTTTGTTTAAATATCCTGATGCTGACCCCTCTGTGGTGGATGTAGCCTCTGATAAGCCATCTCAATTGCTTCCTTCATTCAAATTACTGCCTTCTGACAAGGACAGTAGAATTATGGATAGGCTGGGTAAGGTTTATACTTCAGCTACCCCAGCTTTTTGGGCTATTAATTATCATACCCGTATCTCTAGGTATGTGTTGGCTCTTCTTTCTCAAGCTTGTCAGTTTTTTTCTGATCTTCCAGACTCTGAGAGAAAAATCTTCTGCTCTTTCCTTGCTAGGGATTTCCTGTCGTGTAGTTCGTCATTCTATCAAATATAGTTATGATGCAGCAGATGCCTCTTCTAGGGCTGCTGCTTCTGGTTCAGTTTTGAGTAGGTACTCTTGGCTTAGGCTTCAACCTTTACCCGATGATATTAAGGCTAAGTTGATGGATGCTCCTCTGGATAAACTTTTGTTTGGGGAAGCAGCTGCTGTTTTTTTAAGTCTCTTCAGGACAAGAGGAAGGCTTTACAGGAGCTTAAACATGTCTTTTTCTCCTGTGCCTAAATTTCAGTGAAACTACCCTTCTAAGCCAGCCTTTATTCGTAGACAATCTTGCCCTCCTTCTAAAGGTAAAAAGGGTGGTAAATGGACTCCTCCTGCTAAAGCCAGTCAGACTGCAGGGATTCTAAAGCCTTCTTTTCCGGACAAACCAGGTGATGTCTGACTATCCACCTGTTCCCAGCCACATTCCTCTTTCTTTTCTCCCTTCTCTTCCTGTTTGGCTCCAAATTACCCAGGATTCTTGGGTTCTGTCAATCATTTGGCAGGGGTACTTCATGGTCTGGATTTTTGTCCTCCTTTTATGGGCATTCCTCAGCCTCCTTGGGAGCAACTTCCTTTTTCCCACAGGTTCTTCAAGATCTCTTGTCTCAGGATACTACTCAGGAGGTGCCTGTGTCCCAAAGAGGAAGGGGTTTTATTCAACAATGTTCCTACTGCCCAGAAAAGAAGGTACTTGGAGACCTATACTAGACCTCCCCCATCTAAACACCTTTCTGAAGGTGCCTTCCTTTTGGATGTTGTCCCTTCAGTCCCTTTTTCCTCTCTTGCTCCCTCAGGCCTTTCTGGTGTCTCTGGATCTCAATGATGCTTATCTTCATATTCCAATCCATCCTCTTTTCAGGTGATTTTTGCATTTCTCTGTTGCTTCCTGGCATTTTCAGTTCTTTGCTTTGCCCTTGGCCTTTCTACTGTCCCAAGGGTATTCACCAAATGCCTCACTCCTCTGATTGTTTTTTACAGGCTTCAAGGGATCCACATCTTTCCTTACTTGGATGACCTGCTGATTCAGGCATCCTCTCCAGAGCTCCTTCTGCAAAATCTTCATTTTACCATTTCTCTTCTTCAGTGCCTGGGGTTCACAATAAACTTCAAAAGTCTTCCCATATGCCTTTGCAGGATCATGTCTTTCTGGGTTGCAAGATTCAGATGGTGCCAGTGCTGGCATCCCTGCCTCCTCCAAAGCCTTAACTCTCATTTCTTACTTTCAGTCTCTTCTTCTCGTGGCCTCCATTACAGCCATGGAGTTTCTAAGAGCTCTGGGTTTCATGGCTTCCACCATTTTGATGCTTCCTCTGGCCAAACTCCACATGAGGACGTTCCAGTGGTTTTTGAAGCTGGTGTGGCTTCAGCATGAGCATCCCCTAGACTTTACAGTTCCTCTTCTCCATTTTCTCAAGTAAGAACTAATGTGGTGGATCCAGCAGTTGTCTCTGAATCCAGGACTCCCTTTTCAACCTCCACTTCCCTCTCAGGATCTGTTCACAGACACTTCAGATGTGGGATGGGGTGCAACGTTTGGGTCCCTAAAGGTTCAGGGAGTGTAGCTGCCTCGTCAGCAGATGATGCACATCAACATCAAAGAGAGGAGGGCTCTTTTTCTGGCTCTTCAGGCCTTTCATCTTCTCTTTTATCCGAGGCCTCTCAAGGTGTTACCAGACAATACCACAGTTATGTGATATATCAACAAACAGGGGGAACAAGATCTTACCTTCTTTGCCAGCTGGCACTTCTGGTATGGGAACTGGCTATCAAGTATCAGGTGACTCTTCAGGTAGTTTATATTCTTTCAGATCAGAACATTGTGGCAGACACTCTGAGCAGGTCCTTCACTCAATCCCAGAAATGGATGCTTCACATGGATATGTTTCTGGACATTGTTCATCAGTGGGGTACTCCTCAAGTAGATCTCTTTGCCTCCCCTCTGAACAGACAACTTTCTGTGTTTTGTGCCAGGGTCCTCTGGTATGGAAGGTGGATGCCCTATCATTTTCTTGGAAGGGGATGTTTTGTTATGCATTCCCTCCCCTTCCTCTCATTCGGAGTCCTGTTCAAGCTTCAAAAGGATGCTCCCAAAATCTTGTTGGTGACACCCTTTTGGCTACAACAGTGTTGGTTCCCTCTACTTCTGCATCTAGCCAAGGGCAATCATCACAAGTTACCTCACAGGGTGGATCTCTTCACACAAGACAAGGGGTCTCTCATTCATCCCCTACTACTAGGAAATCCTACTCATCTAAATGGAAGAGATTTTCTACTTAGTGTCTTTCTCATGACCTAGACCCACTTTCTGTGGATGTTCCTTCGGTTCTCTCTATTTTGTGTGAGTTGCTCGATGCTGGTATGGCCTATTCTTCTACTAAGGCCCACTTATCAGCTCTTTCTGCTTGTCTGCTTTTAACTCCCTGGTTAGCTTCTAGATTTGAGGTTAAGCAATTTTTTAAAGGTGTCCTTAATATTAGACCTCCAAAGAAGCCTGTTCCTCCTCCCTGGCATCTTAATTTCATTCTGGAAAAATTGACTCAGCCGCCTTTTGAGCCTACTGTTTCAGCTTCCTTGCAACACTGTTCTTGGAAGACAGTTTTTTTTGTTAGCTCTTACTTCTGCCAGATGGGTATCTGATTTGAAAGCCTTTAGGGCTTGTCCACCTTTTTTGATATTTCATGAGGACAGGGTGTCCTTGCGTACTAATCCTTTTTTCATGCACAAGGTGGTTAATGAGTTGTCACTTAATCAGTCTATTAATTTGCCTACTTATTTACCCTCTCTGCAATCCGAGAGCAAGAGGGTGCTACATACCTTAGATGTGCATAGACAGCTCAGATTTTATTTGGATAAAACTAAAGCTATCAGAAAATCAGACCAGTTGTTTTTTTCATTACAACCTAGGTCTTTAGGTTTGGCTGTTTCCAAGCAAATTATTTCTACTTGGATTTCAAAGACTAGGTTCATAGGTAGGTACTAGGCTATCGGCCCTGGGGCCTATACAAGCCCAGCCAAAAAGGTACCCTGGCTTTTGCCACCCAAGAAAATTATTTTCCTGTGCCACTGTCGAGCAGTGTGTCTTTTGTGACACTTTTCATGGCAAGAGCCTTCCTACTTTTGTAAAGGTGCATTCTACTAGAGCTGTGGTTTCTTCTGGTGCTTTTTTCAAGGGCTTAGACACTAATTCTATTCTTGAAGCTGCTACCTGGACTTCTGTGCATACCTTTACCAAACATTACAGTTGGATGGTATCTCCAGAGCTAGAGCTGGTTTTGCTGCTGCCATTCTTCATGGCTTCTTAGAGGGCTCTACTGCTGCTTCCTCCTCCCAAGTTTCTTCTTGAGCTTTGGCACTCTCCCATTTGTAATGAATACTGCAGCAGTGAATGTAAGGACATAGTATGGTTGTGTAAAATCTTACCATAATGGTAGATGTCCTTGCCTTTACTGCTGCAGTATTCACTCCCTCCCTCCGTCCCCCTAGACTTTTTTCCTTCCTGGATCTGCAGGTTCTCTTTGGTTTTCCCTGGACTGCAGTTCCTATTGGGGCATTCAGTTCTGAGGATGATATGCCTGAATGTCACCTTTATGCCCTATGCTATGCAAGGAATGTGTAGGTGACATTCAGCATACCTTAAAGCAACTGTAGACTTTGGTAAACTGGCCAGATGGTAAGCTTCATGGCAGGGAATCCCATTTGTAATGAATATTTCAGTGGTAAAGGCAAGGACATCTACTGTTATGGTAAGATTTTATACAACTGTACTTTACACCAACATATCAGTTACTGTAGCAGGTTAATGTTGCTGTTTCCTTTATCATGGGTGCAGGGTTTGAAGCTTTCCACCCCCCCATGTATTTTTTTTAAATCTACTTTAAGGCATTATTCCCCAATTTTCTGTGGTGTCTAGTGGTGGTGCAGAGGACTAATATCCAATGTGGGAAGAGGGAGGTGAGAGGGTTCAGGGTTTGGCTCCCTTTTAGTGCTTTTAAGGCATACTATTTAGAGTATCCCTGGTGTCTAGTGATTCACCTCAACCCATGTTGTCTTCTTCTTCTTTTTATAAAAGTGCCCTTAAGCCACATTGTTTAAGAGGTATCACTGGTGGCTAATGCCCCCCCCCCAACCCAGTTCATTTACTTTTGACACCTAATTTCTCCCATGACTAGATTTGCTGGGATCAGTACAGAGAAAAATGGCCTAAAGGGCAGACCTGGATTCATGGAAATCTGGAGACTCCACCAGTGGAGCTCAAGCCTGATATGAGGCAAGAGAGGAACCAGATACTCCACAGAGTGGCAGTGTTGGAGTGAAACAGTCTTGAGATACCATGACATTTCCTCATGTGAAGTCGGGCAAAGGGGACCATGATGATGGTAAATGCAGTGTACCTCAGAACTCTGAGAAACTCCCTTGCAGGAAGGATTGGAAGAGACAGAAGGCATTGGAAATAACCAGTCAAAGAAAGGACCTTGGGAGGCAGAAGGCAAGCCATCACTGGAATGGTCTACATCCCACAACCCAAAAACACTTGGTCCAGAGAAGGGGTCAACACAGACTTTTAAGACTGAGGGTGAACCATGAACCCCACAGTAGGTAGAAGAAGCAAAGTGAAGTAAAGAGCCTGATGCAGGAGCTGCTGAGAGAGAGAGAGAGAGCTTGAATCAAAAGGTCGTCTAAGTAAGGTATATTTAAATTCCCTAAAGTCTACAGAAGGCTACCACAGGGGCCAGATATTTGGTAAAGACCCTTGGAACTGTAGAAAGACCAAAAGACAAAGTAGAGAACTGATACTGTGATGAAAAAAAACAGAGAAACATAAAAAAATATTCAAGAGAGATTGAACAGGAATCTGGAGGTAAGTATACTTCAAATCCAGGGATGCCAGAAGAGCTTGAGGCAACAGAGAAAAAATGTTCTGAAAAGACAGCATCCTAAAAATGGGAACCTTGAGAAAGTTGTTGAGAAGTGATAGGTCTAGAATAGGTCTCCACAACCCCTCCTTCCTGGAAACCAGAAACATCCAACATACTATAGAGACTAAAAATTGTAATCTCATATGGATTGTTACATATTGTTCTGCTTTGTCTTCTAATTGTATTAACATTTACCAAGCAAGAAGGAGGCTAGCACGAAAAAAGTACTCACTAATAAAAATGCACCAGTGGAGAAAGAAAGCTCAATCCTTTGCTGGAATATCAGATTTATTATCAAAACCACGACAAGACATCCACCAGATAAAACTCGAAAGCAGGTCACAAGCACTAACGCTATGTCTACACACTTGCGTTTTCGTTTGTAACACTTCTTCAGATGCAATTACATTCTCCTCCAAACAAGCCACACTTTTTACATCCTACTTAATTGATACAATTAAACAATTACATCTAAATTAGAAAAGCTTTAGATTATTAATTGACCATACTAGTGTTCACTTTAAAACATCCACAACTTATTCAATACATTTTAACATATAAATATACTAAAAACTCAAAAACATACATAAATATGACTACATTGTAATAGTCTTAAGACTGATATCATACAATTCTATTATAAAAACATTCATTTTTTGTACAAATTAATAAGAAATGTTTTTTCATTTTCACTAGTTTCCTTTATCCACTAGCGCCCTCTAGTGTTCAAAAATGCTATTTTCTTGTTGCCTTGCATTTTCTACTTTCTAAGTATGCATTGTCAGCTTTACATTTTTTCAAAGTTAATCCTACTCTAAAAAAAATATATAAAAATATAAAAATATTATTATCAAAACACAGCTAGGAACTAGCTATTCCTCTCATAAGGCAAAACATAAGAAGGCACTTTAATGATCTAACCACGACTATTTATAGAACCCAAATAGCCTCTCATAATTTTGCTGCCCTCAATTTAAGTACAGGGGTCAAGGACACTGTATTATTTAAACCTGGTGGATTGTATGACTCCAACTGTAGTTGCCATAACAATTCCTTGTATTCAACAGTATCCTCCCAAGGCCCCCCTCTTACATCTTTATTCACCACTTCTAGAACAAAAAAATGGAACACTGCATCCACACATTTACTTTTATGTCTATACAGGGCATTATTGTTACAGCAAGTTCTAATATCATAGTTGTGCTCATATATACGGTTTTTCAACCTCCTTTCAGATTTGCCCACATAAAAAGCATCACAAATTCTGCACAAACTCAAGTAGACAATTCCACTTGTTTGACAATTTGCGAACTGGGTGCTCCTAATCAACATGTCCCTACTTTGTATATACACTATATCCTTAACACAAATATAGGGACATTGCGGGCAACTTCCACATTTGAAAGTTCCTACTCTGCCTTTCTTATTATTTTGCCCTTTCCCTTTCACCTCAAAATAATTCTTAAGGTTCCTACCTTTCCTATATGTACACTTTAAAGGGTGTTTAAATAGGCAGTCCAAGTCCGACAGTTCACTAAACTTTTGCCATTCATTTTGTATTAAATTGGTTATAAATTTGGCTTCTCCATTATAGTCCATTACCAGGTTATTCCTACCATCAAAGTCGTCCAACTGCCGCACCACCTTCAATTGTTCATCCTTCCCTATAATCGGGTAATATTTTTCCTGTCTACCACTAACTACTTCATCCTCCACTTCCTTTATTACGGTTTCGGGGAAGCCTCTCTCTAGAAACATTTTATGCAATTTATCACATTCCTCCTTGAAATCTATATTCCTGGAGGTCATTCTGCTGCCCCTGACATATTGTCCCTTAATTATACATTTCTTATGATGGTGTGGATGGGCACTGTAGTAGGACAAATAGGAATTGGAATAACTGTCTTTTCTAAAAACCTTGGAAAAGAACTTGTCATCATCCTTCCCTACATAAATATCTAGGTACTGCAAACATTCCTTACTCCTATTATGGGTAAAGGAAAGAAACCTAGTAGTGCTAGACAAATATTCCAAAAAAGCTGTAAATTCACTTTCAGAACCAACCCATAGGAGACATATGTCATCCAAATAACGCTTGTATAGTTTCCAACATTTATTGAACTGTGAATTGTGAATGAATTTCTGCTCCCATATATCCAGGATGATATTAGCATAAGTGGGTGCACATCTTGCACCCATAGCTACACCCTGGATCTGCCTAAAAAACTCCCCTTCATAGTGAACATAGTTATTGGTAAGGACCAAGTCCATTAATGTCAAAATCAAGTGAAAATCATTCTGGGAGAATTTACCATACTTTACCAAAGCTTCCTCAAACAACTCCATCCCTTCCTTATAAGGTATGGACGAAAATAAGTCTACTATGTCCAGAGTTATAAAGGTGATATTTTCATCAAACAATTCATCCTTCAGGTTCCTTAATAGATCCCAGGAATCCTTGACTATTCCTAACCCTTCCTTCAAAATTTCTTTCAATTTAATGTCAAGCCATTTGGCTAGAGGGGCTGTCACTGAACCTTCTGATGCTACAATGGGTCTCATTGGTGGATTTAAGACATTTTTGTGGACCTTCGGTACCCCAAATATGATGGGAACTTTGGGTTTGTCCACATGTAAGAATCTATATGTATTCACATCAATAGATCCTTCCAACAGTAGGTCATTCAGAACTACAAACACTTTTTTGTTACCTATATTGATTTCATTTAACGAAGACCTCATATATCTTTCTTCATTTTCTAATACTTGTAGCATTTTAGATTCATAGTAAATCTGGTCCATAATGACCGTCCCCCCTCCTTTATCTGGTTTAAGAATTCTTATATTCGAATCCCCTGATAGTATTTGTAACAACTCATTTTCATCCTTGGAAATATTAGGTGTTACCCTGTTTTTAAGTAACTCCTTTCTGATTTTTTTCTCCACTATACTTTCAAAATTTTTCAGCTGTTGGTTAATAGGGGGATTATAAATACTTCTTTTTCTAAGGTTACTTGTACCCATACCCAGATTGTTTTCATCGTGCCCCTGGAACAGTAATTCGAAGTTCTTCTTCCTAATAAACAGTTTCAAATCTATCAGAACTTTGCTTACATCGGCTTTCTTATTGGGGACAAATTTTAATCCCTTAGTAAACAAACGAAAAACACTTCATTAATGTCCAAGGCACTATAGTTATATATACAATAATCATTCATTTTCCACACTACTCCATCCTTAGTCAACAGATTCTCTAGGTTACCCACTTCCACTCCCCTATTCCTTTCAACTACCAATCTTGGTAGGTCCTGTTGTAATTCCTGTACTGGAAACGTTGTTTTGATCCCCCCCCCCCTGAAAGTTTTTTTGAAAGTTCTTTTGGTGATTATTCCTGATTCTCTCAGACCTCCTTAGTTCAGGAAGTTCATGTCCATCCCCTAATTCACCCTTTTCCGATCTTTCCTCTATTTCATCCATCACTATCTCTTGATTATAGTTTGTATGAAAATTATATTTCTTATTAGTGACACTTCTGGGGTTGGGATAATTACTTTTTTCTTTATATTCCTCTATATCTCTCCCTAACTTTTTACATTTTCTTTCAAAAACATTGGACAAACTTCTCTCAATGTTTTTCAGAATTAAATGATATTTCGCTTGGTTTTCATCCACAGAAAAAAAGAGGTCATTAGTAATAGCTTTATTTAGTTCCTCAAGCTTCATATTTAGTTCCTAGCTGTGTTTTGATAATAATATTTTTATATATATTTTTTTTAGAGTAGGATTAACTTTGAAAAAATGTAAAGCTGACAATGCATACTTAGAAAGTAGAAAATGCAAGGCAACAATAAAATACCATTTTTGAACACTAGAGGGTGGTAGTGGATAAAGGAAACTAGTGAAAATGAAAGAACATTTCTTATTAATTTGTACAAAAAAATGAATGTTTTTATAATAGAATTGTATGATATCAGTCTTAAGACTATTACAATGTAATCATATTTATGTATGTTTTTGAGTTTTTAGTATATGTATATGTTAAAATGTATTGAATAAGTTGTGGATGTTTTAAAGTGAACACTAGTATGGTCAATTAATAATCTAAAGCTTTTCTAATTTAGATGTAATTGTTTAATTGTATCAATTAAGTAGGATATAAAAAGTGTGGCTTGTTTGGAGGAGAATGTAATTGCATCTGAAGAAGTGTTACAAACGAAAACGCAAGTGTGTAGACATAGCGTTAGTGCTTGTGACCTGCTTTCAAGTTTTATCTGGTGGATGTCTTGTCGTGGTTTTGATAGTAAATCTGATATTCCAGCAAAGGATTGAGCTTTCTTTCTCCACTGGTACATTTTTATTAGTGTATTAACATTTACTTTGGCTTATATGTATTCTTCTTGTACTTTAACAAACCGTTATTTTATATATTTTATATATTGTATCTATGGAGCTTTTCTCCCCAGGACTCCATTGAAAATGGGCTTATTCAGCCCAATGGACCATCCTTGGCAAACAAACTTCAAATAAATAAATCCTGGAATAAAAAAAAAGTTCACTGGGGAGAAGAGGGAACAAGCTGGATGGTTCCCTGTACACCAGATCTTGAAGAACCAAAAAAAAATGTGGGAACTGACAAGGAAGAGGCTGAGGAAGGCCTAAGAATGGAGGAAGGGACTTGGAGACCATAAAACAACCATTCTGGAAAATGGAAAGCAGCCAAGTGTCCCTGGTTATCTGCTGCCAAACAAGAAAATAAAAACTCAATCCGAGACAGTCATCTGGCTGAAGGGTTGGAGTTACTGAATGTCAAATGGAAGAAAATTTGTCTGAGAAAGGCAGCTTCTGGCCCTTATAACCTTGAGAAGATTTGTCCAGAAAAGTTCTCCTAGAAGCTCTCTTGCCCTTAGAAGGTTGTCTAAGCTCTCTGCGGACAAAAGAAACTTAGGAACAGGAGAGACAAAATTTTGTTTTAGATCCTACATAACTTTAACCATATCTTAAACAATTCAGCAGCAGGAGCAATGTTAAAGAGATTATGATTGTCTAAGAGGGAGTCTAATAATTTGGAGTTAATGTATTCAGGGAGTGCCTGGAGGTGCAACCAAGAATACCTCCTCTTTACAGATCCAGATGCAGCTGCCCTAGACGAGGAATCAGCAGCATCATAACACATTTAATGGAATGATTATCCACCTGAGAAGCAGGGCTCAAAAAGGAAATGGCAGAAGACTTACCCTCCAAATCAGGCATATCAGCCAGAATGTCCCCAGGTTTGGAGAGAAGACCCAGAACATACTTAGTTATATGGGTCTGGTAATTAATAGCCTTGAAAGCTAAGATATCAGAAGTATATATATATTTTTAACATAATTGCCCATGGCATGACTGTCCTTATCAGAAGGCAAAAGCTTAGAAGAGGACAGCAACTTGTATGGTTTATCAGTGGCAACATAAATAACAACAAGATCAGAAAACGGCCATTTATGCAAAAGGTTTTGAGCTTGAGGAACTTTATAGAACAGGTCCAGCTGCTTAGGGGCAGGAGGTGGAGAATCCGGGGACCTGAGAAGCTGCAGTGAAGGTATCCAAAAGGACATCTGCACTGGAAGGACTACAGAAGGCTGAGGAGAATCTGTTTGCAAGAATTAGTAATACTTTTATTGAAAGTCAGAAACCTGGGAACAGTCCTGCTTAAAAACTTCCATCATACGAACCACAGTATCACCAAATGGCAGTCAGGAGAAAGTGAATCCTCTTCTTCAGATCCCAGGGCATGAGGAAAATGGATCTGAAGAGAGTAAGGCCAATGACACCTCACCAGAGTCTAAATCTTCATCAGAAGAATCAGAGTCCCTAGCATGTTTGGAAGAAGTGGAAGACCAGGGAACAGAAGCAAGAAGAGATAATCCTTGAGGGGCTTTAGAGCCATAAGAGCATTGAAAAGCCTCTGAATAACATCCTGCCATTCTTTGTGCAGATTCTTGGCTACAGAGGCCACATGCCTAGTCTTCAATTTCTTTTATAAAGGAACATCAGCTGTAACAAAATATAGAAGGTTCAGACCCCTGCCTAGATCTAATGAAGGTGCCAGGCATCTCTTCTCTAACACTTATTTGGGGAATCCCCCTCTAGGCCACTCCAATATTATCAGTCGTGGTTCCCCCTCCATATGTGCACTAGACACAGGCACAGCTTCAGTGGGCATGCAGGTAGATCGTTCCATGTTGGCTTCCAAATGGATCATGCAGAGAGAGAGAGACAATGGCAGCTGAACATCAGGGTGGGCGGATATGGTCATTGTACCCCAAGCCAAAAGCTTCAACTGCTAGTTCTCCAAATAAATGTATTTATTTATTGACATTTGTTAATTGGGTTGGTTCAGCTGGGCTTGTGGCCCATTTTCAGTAGAGACCCAAGGAGAAAATCTCCAAAAAAACACAAGCAATTTACAGAGAATCAAACACTGAAGTCAAAAATATGGTCAAAATCAGTTATACAAGAACGTTAGAGAGACAAAGCAGAAATGCAAACATATGATATATACATATCAATATTTTTACAGACTAAAAATATATTTACGTATTTACAAAAAGAGTTAAATGGAAAGAGAAGACTGATGACTGTAGTGTTTTTAGGGACAAATACCTGACAAATCTGACATTGCATACAGTCATGTGTAGCACCCAAATAAAAAAGTCACTTCTAGTGTCCATATAGGGAAATCTGCCTCCCACACTCACACTATCCCTTCCTGGATGACATGCAACTAAAGTGAAAGGAAGAAATGCCAAAAGGGAACCTATTTTTAGAAGGCTAGACAGTTGAGCCAACTTGGTGAGCAACTTGAAGATTGAATTCAAATGCAGCATTCAGATTGGCAGCAAAGAAGTTCTGAGGATTAGGCATTAGTACAGCACATGTACCTTACGCCTTGTACATAGGACATACATCTGATATTCATCACCTGGAAGGTATAAAGGCTTTGATATGCTGGATGGACGTCTGGATATCCTTGGTAGGATATCCCAAGAGTGAAGAATACTGCAACAGCAGTATGAAATAACATTGAATCACCACAGAACTCGCTCAGAGACATACGGATCTTAACTGATCTAGATTCCAATCAGATTGGTTTTGTGAAAGCCGAGTCTTTTCTTCTGACTCTAGTTAACTTCTTTGAAAAGGCTATAGGAGCTGTAATCAGTGGCCATTCTGTACACACTTATTTTGACCTGGCCAAGGCTTTTGCCCTATACCCCATACTGGTATTACTGAAAAATTAGACAACCTTAATATAAACTCCTTCATTGTCTGCTGGATTTGCAAAGTGGCTATCCAACAGATCCCAAGTTGTAAAAATTGCTGGTTCCCTCTTTGAATGTGAAATTGTAACTAACGACTGCCATAGGGATCGGTTCTGGGCCTTCTCCTGTTTGGCATTTATTTTGCAGTCATACAAGCCAGTATCTTTGCTGATGACTGCAAAATGATCCAGCAAGGGCAAGACTGTGCACATACAATGTATTAAAAGTCTCAAACTAAATGAAAAAAGTGAAGGATAGCACCGTTTGACAGAAAGGTTGTCCCACCTCATATGTTATAAATGGTACTCCTCTTCAGACGGATTCACTCACAAGGGACCTAAGTACCCAAGATTGCATTTAGTGATGACTCCCCAGCACCAGGAGGGTTGTGGGCACTAAGAATTTACAGTGGCCCATCCACTCATCCAGGTTCCTCTTGAACATTGTCATAGAGGTGGTCTATTTCCCCACAAATTGGTAGCCTGTTCCAAAGATATAGCAGTTGCTGGGAGATAAATCTGTCCCTCCAGTATGTGCTATTTAAGTCACAGGCCATATTAAAGTCCCTGGAACGGATAGCCCTAGACCCATCTTCAACTTCTGATTGCTTGGGAACATTTCTGTGTGGGGTTTTCAGATTACATACCTGTCCAGTCTTGCAATCTGATACTAACTTCAACTTTTTTGTTTCTGTTTTTCATGATTTCAGCACATAAAATATTTTATTAATTTGCTCTATATAATCACTAGTATTATAAGTACTAGTTATTTTCATAACCAGTGTCTCCAGATCATTAGACATCAGTATTTCATTGCATTTTTTCATTAATCTTAACGCTTTTGAGTATGGTGTCATTAAGCAATTCATTCAGTTAACTAAAACATTACTCCCTGCAGTACTGTGTAAATGTTTCTGTGCTCTTAATCATCAGGGTACATGTTGCCAAGCAATGCTTTTCATTAAGAACAAGTTGCTCCATAATACAATCTGGTATTAATGCTTCCTTTTGTTTGGTCATATTCAGAACATCTACTTGAACATTAGTTAAATCAGAGTTCCACATATATATATATATACATATATAAAAATTGAGAATTGAGAATGTGGCATGAAAAAATATAGGAGGCACAATCACTGACACTGAAAGAAAGTTGCAGCAGGGTCCCAGTGTTAGGAGTAATAAAAAAACACTATTGTCTGTGTCAAGTCCAGAAGAAAAAAAAAAAAATCAAAAAATTAAAACAAACTGGAACACAAAACCATTACCACACAATATATTCAATTTATTTATTCATTTAATATTTTATGCTTAACAGTAAATTATCATATATATAATTTATAATTAATTATCATTTTTTTTTACTGTCATTAATGATTTTATACCCTGTGCATCAAAACTAAACTCAATCCTCATAAACTAAATATCTATGAATGAATAGGTATAAAAGAAGGAGGGAGAAGAAGAATTTAAAAAAGTAATTTAACTGAATAATTTTTAAAAATAAAGAATAACAACTTTTGATTTTTAAAATGTTGTTTGTATTCATAGCTTGTTTTAAAATGTTTTTAAAAATGAATAATGAAGTTCTAAGCTTGTTTTAAATTGTTTTTAAATGAATCAGTGTTTAACTGTTTTTTGAGTTAAACTTTTTTTGATACATTTTGTTTGCTGTGTTTGAATTCTATTTAATTTTTCTTTTTCTTTTTAATTTTCATTGGCACTGACATTTTCTTTTGCAATAATGGAACCAATTTGCGGGATGTGGGATGCATAAATTTTTGCATTTTGCATGATTAATGTTGCTTTGTGAATTATTATTAGCTGTGTGGTGAGGTTAGGGTTAAAAATGTGTTGCATGAGTTGCGTGTGGGAGAAGGGAGACTTGGAGACATTGTCACACTTGGTGAGTTCAGTGGGTCAGTGTTTATGTGATTTGATGTATTCAATCAACTGTCATTCTACTGAAAACTAATAATTCAATATATATCCCATATATATATATATATATATATATATATATATATATATATATATATATTGTGACACTGCCAGCCCAGCTATCTGGAATTTTGTAAATAATTCTATGTCATTTATGAATATTGATATAATTTATACAGAACTGTATGTTATGTACTGAGATTCAAGAATGTAACCACAGCATAGCCTGCTGGAACATAGAAGATTAACTTACAAAACGTCAAGAAAAGAAGTTGAAATTAAGTGGTCCACGATGTGCTATAAAAGTTAGTTTCAATGCAGAAGCAGGCACAATGTCTAGAGCTAGAAGTTTTTCGGTACTTTTCCATTAACGTAGCAGTTGTCACACAACATAACTGCTGCCGGGAAATGTAGCCTGCAAACAGGATACATTCAGTGGCAGCAAGTGGTTTAGGTAGATCAAAATTTCACCTTTCACTGTGTGCCCCACTAAACGCAAACCATTTAATAGAAATGAGCAGTTCAAAAGTGTAAGCAACCCATGGGATTTAACAACTGTCTTGACAACCTGAAAAAAGCAGCAGCAGTGAGTTGAGAGCAGCCATCCATTTTCTGCATTGCCCCCTTAATGGTTTCTCGCCATTTTTTCTAAACTCTGCAAGGAGAAGTAGTACTAGACGACAAAAAAAAGAAATATAAAAGCAGAACAGATTATTCATTTTCTCACATGTCAGTATTGCTTATTCTATTGTTGTGGTCTGCTTGTAATTTTGGCTTCTTTGTCCCAGTAGTACTGTTTTCTCCTCTCGCTCCTCAGAAATGGGTGGGGGTGACAGAGGGGCACGGAACAACATGTGTTGGTTGCTCACAAGTAAGTGCTTTTTTTCCATCTTTTATTATCCCTTGTGATTGTAGGTGTAAAGAAAGTGAATACTGCAATCACGAGACCTAATGTACGTTAGAGGAGAAAGATGAGTTTTCTATTGTCTGGAAAGAAAAATAATTACTAGGTTTAAAATCTAAAGTGTGTTACTGCTTTATGACTTCCTAGCAGCTACTCAGTTCTGAACAAACATCTGAGAGATATGTACTTCTCACACAGGGATGTTAAAATTCTATTAGTTTCTGGTTTATCCTGGGAAGTGAAGTCAGGTGACAAAAAGTGATGTCATCCAGGTTTACCCAGCAGTAATGTTTGATATTAATTTAAGAACTCTCTCAGAGACTGTGTATTTTGTCTTTGACCTGGAAACATCCATCATCAGCATCATCTGCACTTGACATGCTAATAGCAAGTAACCAGGATACAGTAATTTTTAAAATATTTCCTGTGATTTTGAACTCTGAAGTAACTGTTTCTGTGTTGTTCTTTTATTATTATTAAGTGTATTTAAACATTTTAATTGTGGCTGGTTTGTTTAGAGAAATTTAAGCTCAAAGTACTTGCATATATAGTTGGTGACACTTTGCAGGCCACTCCTAAATAGCCCTGATCTTGGTCATTATTAGTAACATTACACAGTAGGATTGGACACTATGTTAAGGGCCTTAAAGTAGCTGATAAAGAGCTGGCTGGTGGCAGTGATAACTATCTTATAGTCTGAGCAAAAGGGGGCATAGTTAGTAAACCTGTGCCAGCCTTTCCCAGGTGTGTGTGTGTGTGTGTGTGCGCGATCTTGTATATCGAACAAATCTCAAAGTGTGTGTGTGTGTGTGCGTGTCAGCTACTTGGGCAGGGACACGAAGCACTGGTTGGACAGCGAGGATGCTGGAGGTCTTAGGTTGGTGACTCGGCTGAGATCTCAACCCTATAGTTGTGCCAGTGAGGAGTCTTATTGGGGATCTGGAGAAAAAGGGAGAAACCAGCCACAGACTGACTGTGATCTCTGTGTGCACATAAGGGAAATTGTACTTTACTCTGTGTGTACTTGTAATCCTCCCATTATGTACATTATGTACATCCCTCACTGTTGCCAGTGGTGAGGATTGAGGATCCATGACTAATGGGCCAGTGCAGGGATGTCACATATTAATTGTGGCAGTAGTGGGATACCCACGTCACATATTAATTGGTTGACAATGGTGAGATAGTCACATCACATATTAATTTGCTTGTAGTGGTGTGGACATTGAATTCCTGTAGCTTGTATACAGTGGTCAGTGAAGGTATCTGTACTCTCAATCAGCCAGGTAGTGAACATTCAGAGTTCATATCACGATTGTTTTATTTTTTTGTTAGCTTAGTCAGGTTGAGCAGGCAAGCATGTCAGCAGAAAAGTATGGAAAGCTGATAAGGAGCCAGTTGGCTGAGATGTGTCAGGAAAAAAGACCGGTGCTTGCTAACCAGACTAAAGCAGTAATGATTGCAGCTTTTACACCAGTAGGAAGGGAAGGCACACAATCGTAGTTAAGGTTGCTGAAAACTATATATTCCACAATGAATCCAACGTATCTTAAAAATACGAATAATCCAAGGTCAATGATACGCTCCAAATTGTAGTTTATTGTAGACAAACAATACACAACTTGCGTCGACCCAGGTTTCGTCCGTCTCCACGGACTTCTTCAGAACACAAGTTACAACTCAGAAACATGCCGCTTAAATATACACACATAATTGTATGATTGATTAATTAGTAAATCAATGAATAACTTTTTGTACACTTTTATATATGCTAATATGTAAATAGTGTGCATTGCAATATATTATTTATATCCAACAATTACATTTGTAATAAATATGTATATGTGTATGAATAATTTATATATAACGTGTAAACATTAATTTATGTATAACATATAAAAATTGTGCATATATTAAAGAAAGCGACCCTGACATGTTGAAGGAACTACATGAATTATTTAATAAAACAGGTTTAGCCCTGATGGAGATAATGATTAACTACAATAACAAAAAAATAGAATCATTATTGGCTGAACTCAAGACACTAAACAGTAATATCAGTCAAGATTTACTGTTTGAACAATACTACACTAACTATAGAAACATTATTAAAGATGTGGAACATAGCTGTGACGTTATATATGAAAAAAAGAATAACAAAATTCGTAGTGATGTCAAAATATATGAAACGGGGTATGTATACCCAAAATCTAAATGCACAATCCGTAACCATGGGAATGATAGGACGGATAACGGAAGAGGCCGTCTAGATGAACTTGATGACATCATTTCCCCTTTGCCAACTGAGGATTACAGGCAACATGATTATGGAAGCCCCGTTGATGGAGAAGGGCCGAGGAGATCCAAACGGTTAAGGGGACAAAACATTCACGAAGAGGAAAATGATTATGAACGAACAGGTGCGCGTCCAAGGCGGGACTATGAAAACAACAAGAAGGTTAATTTTCAAAAAAACTCGTGGAGGACGCGCAAGTAGCCGATGGCGTCCCACTCCACGAGGTATTGGGTAACCGGACTGTTACAAAACCACCAGGTAACAATCTTACATATATAAACACGAATGTTAGATTTGGTAATGTGTCCATTTCCAAAGACAGCCTTTTAGACAGTTCCAACGAATGTAACGTTCACTGTAATGATTATACTATAGCTACAATAGGTGGATTTCAAGCACCCGGTGATATGGATATACACCGGACGTCCATGGAAGAGCATGATTTAGTAACAAGGATGGAAAATATGGACAGTAGTGATTCATTAAGTGACTTGACCACACACGTTTATGATGGCCAAACACATGATTTTAGTGGCGTATTTAATGATACAGTTAGGAGTGTTAATGGCAAAGATGTACTTATGACATCTGAAGTGAATCAGCATTTTTTGGAAAATTCCAATGTGTATGAAGTTCTTAATGTTATTTCCACAGAAAAGAAAAATGACTGCCATTTATTTGTCAAACCTACTGTAGTAGTAAATGATCAAAAGGATTTCATGTTATATAACTACACCCATAATGTTTTTGATAGAGACTGTGTTAATTTATTTTCCAAGGGTTTTAGTTTTGTACCATGTAGAAAAGGGAATTTAGTAAATACTATTGTGGACTTAAAACTTTTCACGTGCAAATTAAATTTAAAAATATTATTTCAAAACAATCCTTGTGACATTAATACAGAAGAGAGGAGATGATCTAAACCGAGTATATACAATCGACCAATGAATGAGAAAGTGGCTCTATTTGAAAAAGTCACTGAGAATGACATTAGGGATGTTTTTAATAAATACAATACTAATCTTCATAAGAATATGACTAATGAGGAGGAATCTACACTTAAAAGCATCATGTCCATTAAAAATATTAGAATAATGAAACTTGATAAGGGTAGTGGAGTGGTCATAGTGGACCATCAGGATTACATTTCATATATGAATGCCTTGTTATTGGGAGATGCATATGTGGAGATTAGTAGAAATGAAATTAATATAGCTTTTAAAAAAATTGATATATTACTTAATGACATGTTGTATCAGGGTGAATTGGATGAATTCAAATGGCGTTTTTTACAAAATGAATATCCTGTTATTAGTGGAATTTTTGGTATCCCAAAAATTCACAAAGGGTTGGATAACCTACAATTTAGACCCATAGTAGATGGTAAGCGCAGTAAAACCCATTTCATTAGTCAATATTTGGATCACCATCTAAAACCGGGAATAGATACCTTCCCATATATTTTTAAGGATTCTTGGGATTTCTTGGAAAAAATTAGTACCATTGAATTTAATTTGGGGGACACATTTGTCACAATGGATGTATGTAATCTTTTTACGGTTATACCCCATGATAAGGGTCTTGAGTGGTTGGAAGAGCAGTTGTTTTACACTAATTTATATGACCAAAACAAAATTAATGTTTTAACGAAATTAATGGAAACTGTATTGAAAAACAATTTCTTATACTTTGAAGGAGCTTATTACAGACAAGAGAGTGGAGTAGCCATGGGGGCAGCATGTCCCCCATGTTTGCTAACTTCATAATGACTTATTGGGAGCTCAATTATTTGTTCAATACTCAATTTTATACACACATTAAGTTTTATGGTCGTTTTTTGGACGATTTGTTCATCATTTGGAACGGAGAACAATCGGAATTAAATGCTTTTTTGGAATACATGAATAGCAATGTTTGGTTTTTGAGGTTTACACATGAAACAAGCAAGGAAAGTATTACCTACTTGGATATAAAGTTAACACATGACAAAGTTAAAAATGTGTTGAGGTCCAACATTTATAGAACGTCCACCTTTTCTAATTCTTATTTACACTTTGACAGCTGGCACCCCGACCACCAGAAAAAGGCGGTGGTTAAAGGACAAATGGTGAGGGCTGCCAGAATGGTCAGTGATGAGGTGGACTTTGAAAATGAAATACGATTCATTCTATCCTTATTTACAAATAGGGGTTATCCTGAAGAATTTTGTACAAACATTTCTGAAGAGGTGAAAAATAAAAGGCAAAATGGAGTTTACAAAGCCATATTGAATGATAATCAATGTATAGCTGTAGATGGTATTAATATTCACATTAATAATAATAGACGCTACAATTCTAATACGATACCTTTGTTTATTACTACATTTAATGATATATCCCACATCATTAAAATTATAATTAAGAAGAATTGGAATCTAATTAAGTTGGACAACACCTTGGGGAATTTTTTAATGGGAACATCACATATATTTACAAAAAGGATATGTCTTTTAAGGGAATGTTTGAAAGTACAAATTTTTGTGTAGCTAGGCAATCCAACAAACCGTTGGGTAACTTTAAATGTGGCAGGTGTTCCACTTGCACCCACATGATAAATACCGGTACAACTATAACAGTTAATAGACATACCATTAGGATTCATGAACATATTAATTGTTATACTATTAATGTTATATATATATCGCAGTTTGTCAACAGTGTGACGCCTTTTATGTCAGGAAAACTAGTAGACATTTGAGGAATCGAATAAGGGAACATCTGTCAGATATTAAAAATATTAAGCTTACCAACGCATTAACTAGACATATAGTACAACATACAAATCGTCAATTTAAGTTTTTTGGTGTGTCACATTTAACAAATGACCCACAGGGTAAGATTACTAAATACAATTTGAATATATTAGAACTAAGGATGCAAATTTTACTGAATGCTCATCAGTATCCTGGGCTTAATGAATATATTAGTATAAAACCTATTTTAAGGTTATGTAGTATAAAAGGGAAGTAGTGTTACATTGTAATGTTTATATGCACAATGTTCTTAATGTACACACTGTCTATACATATACATGTATACATTTTAAAAAACAATCATAGTTTTTAACCATTTTTTAATGTATATACATAGATATTTTCACATATGGGTTGTATTTGACACAACATTTATACACATGCAACCAGTTTTTAATGATGTACAGGTTCAATGAATAATTAATTTCACTATAAAATAACTTTTTAGTAAAAAATTTTTCCAGTAGTTATGGGTATTTAGGGGTATAATCATTTATATATTCTTTTATTTATTTATTTATTTATTTATACATCCATATAATACGTGATACAATATATATCTATTAATTTAATGCTTATGTGGACAAAATATAAATAAATCAATAAAAAATACATACATTTTGGTTATGAAGCCCTAGGACGTTTTTTAATATATACACAATTTTTATATGTTATACATAAATGAATGTTTACACATTATATATAAATTATTCATACACATATACATATTTATTACAAATGTAATTGTTGGATATAAATAATATATTGCAATGCACACTATTTACATATTAGCATATATAAAAGTGTACAAAAAGTTATTCATTGATTTAGTAATTAATCAATCATACAATTATGTGTGTATATTTAAGTGGCATGTTTCTGAGTTGTAACTTGTGTTCTGAAGAAGTCCGTGGAGACGGACGAAACCTGGGTCGACGCAAGTTGTGTATTGTTTGTCTACAATAAACTACAATTTGGAGCATATCATTGACCTTGAATTATTCGTATTTTTAAGATACATTGGATTCATTGTGGAATATATAGTTTTCAGCAACCTTAACTACGACTGTGTGCCTTCCCTTCCTACTGGTGTATTGGTTGTATATGGTTCCTGGTTAATGATTGCAGCTTTAGTCACAGCTGCATCACAGGACAGCAATGAGGAGGACAGTCAGAATGGCCTTGGAGATGTACAACTCAACCTTTCCAGAGAGGACTTAAAAATCCATCTGGAGTGAAAAAGACTTGATCTGGAGGCCAAGCCATTGGAAATAGAAGTAGCAGAGAGACTGAGATATCTAGAGACTGAGAAAAATAAGAAATTGCAATGTCTGAAGGCTGAGGAAAATGAGAAACTGTGATGTCTGGAAGCTGAGGAGAAGGAGAGGCACAGGCAACATGAAAAGGAGATGCTGACTCTTCACCAGAGTCATGGAGGTAATGGGAAAGGGAGTAAATGAACCCCAGAAGCAACAAAGGTCAGTAAATTTCTTCCACAATTTACAGAGGAGGAGAATTTTGATAGTTTTATTCATATGTTTGAGAGGGTATGTAAACAGTGTAATGTTGACCAAGGGCTCTGGGTACAGTTCCTGACCGACCTACTCCATGGTAAAGCTATAACCGCTATTTCTAAACTGTCTGATACTGACAGTTTAAATTAAAATGTTGTAAAGAACTGTGTTTTAAAATGTTTTAAGTTAACACCTGAAGCTTATAGAAAAAAAGTTTTGTGAGCATAGATGCAAGGCAAATGAAAGTGTGTGTGAATATATTGCTGAACTAAGCACTTATTTTCATAGGTGGGTGAGTGGATGTCAGATCACTACTTCTGAATGGCTGGCAGACCTTTTAGTGAGGGAACAAGCCCTTACCACTTTGCGTGAGGACATGAGAATCTGGTTAGCTTACAGTTAATGCACTACTGCAGATGAGTTGGGGAAAAAGCGAGACCTATACCCAGCAAGCAGGGCATCACTGCACAGGAGAGTGAAACCCAGTGCTGCTCATGGGTATAAGGGAACTCATGGTGGACAGCCCAGACTGCCCCAATAGAAATCACTAGTAGAAGGGGAAACCACAAGTCCAGGTACACGTCCAGGACCAAGGGTTAAATGTTTTAAATGCAACAAGTGGGGCTATGTAGCATACTGATGTCCATGGAGGCAAGGTGGGGAACAAAAGGTGGGAGAAACAAAAAGTGGGAAAGACAAAATACCAGCAGTAAGATATCTTGAGACAACAAGGATACAAACTATCACAAGTGGTTATAAGCTATCTTAGTGGATGAGAAAGAGGCCACTGCTAAGGGAGACACAGCCTCTGACCTAAACATTGTGAAGCCTGCAATGGTTACAGAGGAGCACTACTTGTTTGGGCAGTCTACTCCAGTCAGAGCTTTAGGAGGGACCCCATTCCAAATACCTCTGGCCTGGGTTCACCTTGACTGGGAGGGTGGAAAAGGAAGCCAGCAAGTAGGTGTATTTGAGGATATCCCTGCAGATGTCCTGATATGGAATTATTTTGATAATACAGTACAGTGTGTTCATGCAGTTACATGCAGCCAGGCTTGGAGACAAACATGTGGGTCTGGTAGCCTGGGGGAAATCCAGACAGACCGCATACCTGCAGCCAGGACTGGAAAGGTGGTTACTTCAGAGAGGGAGCTACCCTGTAGCAGTGAGACTGAAGGTGAGCTACAGCTGCTTGTGGGTACTGATGTTCCCTTGAACAGAGTGACTGCAAGGGTAGAGGTGAGTAGTAGTACTCAGGCTGACAGTGAGGCACTGCTGTCAGAGAACTGCAGAATTCCTGTGGAAGGGGAGCTGGGAAGGGTTACTAAAAGAGAGTCGAGACAGGCTCAGTTCTCAGATCCTACATTATAAGGCCTGAGAGAGGTAGCTAGTGAGAAACCTGATTCTCAAGGGAAGGGGAAATCTGTATACTGGGACAAAGGGTTACTGGACAGAGAATGGACTCCTGAGGGAGGGCTAGAGGGTGAGAGAATACAGCAGTTGGTACCACCCAGAGTCTACCATCTGGAACTTCTAGCCGTAGCCCATGATATTCCCTTTGCAGGTCATATGGGCATAAAACATACAGAGACATATTATGCAGAACTCTTATTGGCCTGGGATTTCCAGAGATGTAACTGGGTACTGCAAGACCTGTGAACCATACCAAAAGGTAGGCAAGGAAGGAGACAAGTTGAAAGGTCCTTTGATGCCTTTGCCTGTGATTGAGGAGCCATTTCAGAGGGTAGCTATGGACATTGTGGGGTCTCGGAGTACCCCAAGTTCCACAGAGAAAAAGTATATCCTAGTGGTAATAGATTATGCTACCAGATACACTGAGGCAGCGGCTATTGTCCTCCATTGAGGCAGAAACGGTGGCAAATGCTTGTTAGAGATTTTCAGCAAGGGTAGGTTTCCCAAAAGAAATACCAACTGGCAGAGGTGCTAATTTCATGTCAGACCTGCTGGTTTGTCTGTGGAAGTACTGTGGAGTGAAGTACTTAAAGACCACACCCTACCATCCCCAGATTAATGGTCTAGTTGAGAAGTTAAACTCTGCACTCAAGACAATGCTATAGGCATAGCATAAGAGGGAATGGGACAAATATTTGCCTCATCTGTTTTTTGCTTACAAAGAGGTTTCCCAGGAAACCACAGGTTTTTCACCCTTTGAGTTTCTGTATGGGCATAGGGTGAGGGGACCTCTAGATTTGATTCGAGATGAGTGGGAGGGTAAGTGTGAATTCCACAAGGAATTTGTTGTGGCATATGTCGTAAACCTCAAGACAAGACTCAGGGAACTCATGGGCATGGCCTAGGTGAACCTGGCAGAAGACCAACAGCAGAAAATGTCCGGTATGACAGGAATGCTCGAGCTAGAGAGTATACTTAGGGCAGTGGGTAATGATTCTCATTCCTGTCAGACACAACAAGCAGCAGGCAGCTTTGAAGGGACCCTACAAAGTGACAAGGAAAGTCAGTGATGTTAACTACATTGTAGAACTGCTAGGCAAGAGGCAAGCGCACAAATTGTACCATGTTAACATGATGAAACCTTACCATGATAGGGAGGCCCTTGTGCTGTGTATTTGCTGTGGATGGCAAGAGGAGTCTGATGACTGATGACTGATCTCCTCAGTGATACTCAAACTGACACCTCAGTGGAAGGGGCAGCAATGTCTCAGCAGCTATCCACTACCCAGGTTGGAGAAATCTGAGCAGTGTTAGGAGTTTGGGGGCATGTTCACTGGGAAACCAGTGTACACCCACCTGGGGCAGCACCATGTGGATACAGGACCACAAAGGCCTATTAAGCAGGCCCCTTATAGGGTACCTGAGAGAGTCAAATAGACTCTGAATAAGGAGACACAGAAAATGTTGGAACTAGGGGTAATTCAGGAGTCCAGCAGTCCCTGGGCCTCCCCAATGGTGCTGGTACCAAAGAAGGATGGCAGCACCAGGTTCTGTGCGGACTACAGGAAATAGTCACACCGAGTCGGATGCTTACCCCATTCCTAGGACAGATGAAGCCCTAGAGCAGCTGGGTGGGGTTAAGTATCTTAACACTACTGATCTTACAAAGGGTTACTGGCAGGTGCCCTTGACTCCCAGTGCTAGAGAGAGGATAGCCTTTGTGACTCCTTTTGACTTGTATGAGTTCACGAAGATGCCCTTTGGGATGAAAAATGCCCCAGCGACTTTCCAGAGGCTGGTAGATCATATCCTAGCAGGAGCAGGAAATTTTGCCCTTGCCTACCTAGACGATATTGCCATCTACAGCCATTCCTGGCAAGAGCACCTTCAGCATGTCAGGGAGGTGCTGGGCAGACTACAGAAGGCAGGGATGACCATTAAGCCCAGCACATGTCAGGTGGGTATGGTAGAGGTCTCCTAATTGGGACATAGAATGGGGAGTGGTAAGATCAGGCCAGAACCTGGTGTGCCCCTGATACCAAAAAGCAGATGAGGGCATTCTTAGGGACAGTAGGGTACTACGGAAAGTTTGTCTCCAATTATAGTACCTTAGCTGCTTCCCTCGCAGACCTGATAAGAAAAAAAATAGGCTAGATAACGTAGTATGGAACTCTGCATGCAAGCAGGCATTCCAGAAGCTTAAAGGAGCTTTGGGAGAACCCCCTGTGTTAGCCAGTCCAGGTTACAGCAAAGAATTTGTTTGTGCAGGTAGATGCTTCAAACCATGAGGTGCGGGCTGTACTTAGCCAGGTTTCCTCAGAGGAAGAAGAGCACACAGTGGTATAGCTTAGTCATAGGCTCCAACTCAGGGAGGAATGCTATGCAGCTGTAGAAAAGGAATGGCTAGCCATAGTAAGGGCACTGCAGAAACTTCAGCCTTATCTGCATGGAAGGAAATTCACTGTAGTTACAGACCACAATCCCTTAACATGGCTACATCAAGCCAACAAGCAAAATTCCAAGTTATTAAAGTGGAGCCTAGGGTTGCAAGCATATGATATGACAGTGCAGCACCGCAGTGGGGTTAGCAATGGCAACACAGATGGGCTCTCAAGACAGGGAATGAGGTAAGGTATTCCCAAATTGGCTCAACCCTCTCAAGCAACATTTCTTAAGGGGCACTTGTAAAACTAGCTTGTTTTTTGGGGGGACAAAATGTGACACTGCCAGCCCAGCTATCAGGAATTTGGTAAATAATTCTATATCATTTGTGAATATTGACATGATTTATACAGAACTGTATGTTATGTATGGAGCTTCACGAATGTAACCACAGCATACCCTGCTGGAATGTAGAAGATTAACTTACAAAACTTCAAGAAAATAAGTTGAAATTAAGTGCTTTATGATGTGCTATAAAAGTTAGTTTCACTGCAGAAGCAGACCCACTGTTCAGAGATAGAAATATTCTATTGTCTGGAAAGAAAAGTAACTACTAGGTTTAAAATGTAAAGTGTTTTATTGCTTTATGACGTCCTTGCAGCTACACAGTTCTGAACAAACATCTGAGAGATATGTATATCTCACACAGAGATGTTAAAATTCTATTAGTTTCTGGTTTAGTCTGGGAGCTGAATTCAGGTGACAAAAAGTGATGTCATCCAGGCTAATCCAGCAGTAATGTTTGATATTAATTTAATAACTCTCAGAGAGAGATTGTGCATTTTGTATTTTGTCTTTGACCTGGAAACATCTGTCATCACCATAATCTGAACGTGCCTTGCTAATAGTAAGTAAACAGGGTACAGTCATTTATTTTAAAGATAGATAAGAATATAGTAAAGATTAGTTTAGATGTTTTCTATATTTATTTGAGATTGTCCTGCAATGTTGTTTTAAGATATTTTCTGTGATTTTGAACTCTGAAGCAATTGTGTCTGTGTACTGACTATTGACTTGTTCTTTTATTATTAAATATATTTAAACCTTTTAATTGTGGCTGATTTAGAGGTATTTAAGCTCTTAGAGTACTTGCATATGTATTTGGTGATACTTACAGGCCACTCTCAAATAGCCCTGCTCTTGGTCAAAACTACCATTTGGACTATTAGTAGCATTACACAACATGATTGGACACCTTTTGCTAAGGGTCTTAAAGTAGCTGATAAAGACCTGACTGGTGGCAGTGATAACTACCTTATAGTCTGGAGAAAAGGGGGCATAGCTAGTAAACCTGTGCCAGCCTTTCATGTGTTTGTATATCAATCAAATCTCAAAGTGTGTGCATGTCAGGTACTTGGGCAGGGACACAAAGCACTGGTTGGGCAGAGAGGGTGCTGGAGGTCTTAGCTTGGCCACTCAGCTGAGATCCCAGCCATATAGCTGTGCCAATCAGGAGTCTTATTGGAGATCTGGAGAAAAAGGGAGAAACCAGCCCCAGACTGACTGTGATCTCTGTGTGCTCTTAAGGGAAATTCTACTTTACTGTATGTGTACTTATAATCCTCCCATTGTGTGTATCCTTCACTGTTGCCAGTGGTGGGGACTGAGGCTCCTTTATTACTGGGCCAGTGCAGGGTGTGTGTATATAAAAATATGCATGTATGTATGCATATATACATAATAGATACAGATATAAACAAATGGGTTTATAGCAACTAAATGAAATGCACGAATATGGAATCACATTTTGTTGATGCCAGCATACCAAATAAACATACTACAAAGAAAAAAAAATCAAACCCTACCTGGAAAAGGGTTTTGTGAAGTAGGGTACAGGGTTGGGGGTAAGAAGCAGGGGGAGGGCTAGGGTTAGCAAACATTACTATGCTTTATAGACCACAACAAGGAAAGGGAGAAAAATTAAGTTTGATGAGAAAAAATCAAAATAATCTTAGGAAAATGAAGGGTGACAAGAAGAGCTACAAATTAAATGGAGTGGCAGAACAAAATTTTTAGAAGAAAAAAAACACTTGTCAAATGAACTGAATGCTAAAGAATTGTCTGTCTCAAAGAATAGCAAATGACACCTGAGAAGCGTCTAATCACATAGCATCATGATAGAGGGAGTGAGAGCGTGCGTGCTGGAGAAGCACCACAAAATGTTGCCTGCTTATATGCACTGTGAAGCAGACAAACTCAAGCAACTGAGACCAATGGAAGGTACAACACAGGATCTAACTAAAAAGTTACACAATGTGATGGTGTGTGTGGAGGTTCTTTGCTTTGTAACTCGAGAATGAAAACTAAGCAAACTGCCTGTACTGAAAAATGTAAGACAAAAAAGGTAAAAAGCAAACTATATATTTATTACTGAAGGAGAACAAATGTTAGGTTGTGCCGCGTTACAGCAAAGAAAGTAGTGTTGACCTACAGCATGATCTTTAGGGACAGCACGTAGCTCCACATTGGGGTATGTGCTTGGATTTTAAATCTGAACCTTTCTGAAACAACTTTACCTACCCACCTGTCTTGCTCTCTGAGGTGTGAAAGCCTCCTCCCAACAAAAGATAACAGGGATGAGCAAGAGAATAGAATGACAGGGGGAGGGAGGATGGATACATAGTCAATAATGGCCACTACCATCCTTGCCTCTTTCTCCCCTGCTCTCTCCTACTTCTCCCCTTGCTAACTCTTCAGTACCTTTTT
The DNA here is from genome assembly GCF_019279795.1 of Protopterus annectens. Lineage (NCBI taxonomy): Eukaryota > Metazoa > Chordata > Ceratodontiformes > Protopteridae > Protopterus > Protopterus annectens. The sequence goes on from NC_056732.1 coordinate 1,697,594,714, forward strand.
TGTGTGTTGGTCTATACTGCTCTGTTTCCAATAAATCAGCCACTGCTTAGACAGGTAATAGTTGCATCTTGGAATGGGTGGACAAATGTTTCACAGACACCACCATTTTGCTTTTTTGTTCTATTGTATTAAAAATTGGAAGTGAAGGAGGATCAAAGTACACGTCCTAGCCAAGTATGCCTTCTGATCACAGTACCATTTGCTGATACCTTGCTACAAGTACTTAACAGGCTTGCTTATCTGTTTTAAAATGATATGCAGATTAACCTACCTGCTCTGTGAGTTCTAAAGCCATACCTCAAGTAGTTGGTCACCCTGATAGTTATGGTGCACTTGGCAGTTAATAGTCTTTAACACTTCCCACTTTGGAAGTGTAGAGGTTATTCCAAAAATGGTTTAAAATGTTGCTCTCCATATCACTGGTGTGTACAGAGCACTGCAAGTAAGCCTCTGTAGAAACTACTTTGGGTCTGTTACTGTCTTTTTAATCAGATACTCCTACTTCTTGGGCCTGCTGGATAGGTTACTTTTAGGTGCAGAAGGCTAGGGGTCAGATACCAGTAATACAAACTTAAAGGCACCATCTGAAGCATGGAAAATGATGGGATGGGGACTGCAGGGGCTTGGACTCCTCCATGGCCAAAAAAATGTCAGTAATGTTTCTCGACTCTGAAACTTGACTGAAAACTCAGTTTGAAACATTGTCTCAAGAAGGTGAACATTCCCATGAAGGAAACATCCATTAGAGAGGAGCCAAATTAATTTTTTTTGTTATCATCTGCATCATAACCCACAAACAAGGAAATTGCAAAGAACAGACTTTGCTTCACTTCCAACTCAGAGTCCAGAGATTTTTGAAAGTCAATTCCTTTCTTCTCTTTAGGATGGGAAGGACCTCTGATACGAAGGTCTGTGGCTGCAAGTGTTTATCCTTAACCAAAGACCCAGGCACAGTATACTAACCTCAAAAAATGGCATAGCAAATAAATTAAAAAATGGTGGCTAAAGCCAAAACACAACAGGCTCTGGCTAGGCTTATAAATGCCCTAGGGCAGATAGCCTAGTATGAACCTATGAACCAGGAAACCACATACTCTTCTACAAACTTCTTATAATCACAGCTGCATATCTAAGGCCAGTGTCTAAACTACAGGTATCTAACCTGCCTGAGTTGTGAAAGGCAATCCACATGAAGGGGGGAGATTTTCCAAACAAACTCTTCAAAAAGCCTAGCTATTGACAATCTTTAACTAAGATGGTAGGCTTTTCCAACATTTTGCATAGCTCATGGGTCACATGTTAGATGAATTTATGTATTTTGCGACCATGTTAGTCTCCACTAGGCTAGTTTCTTCTTTTCAGGACAGACCTGAGGTGGTATTCATACTGACTACAGCAAATTTGTCAAGGGCACCAGAGAAGTCTTCTTACACTTTCTTCAATAAGTGTCATGGGACCTTTTACATCCCCCGAAGTTACCACCAGCTCATGCAGATAGAATGAGACATTAAACCAAGGTCCAAGTATGGTTCCCCCATGCTGCAATGCAGTGTTCCTATCAAGTAACTGGTATGAGAAAAAACCCAAAGCCTTCTAATTTTCCAGTACCAAAGATAAAGGCAAGTATGCTACCTGCTGTGCCACTGATACTAACATGACATTTTAAAAGGGCAAAATGTAGCAGGTGCTTGGGAATTAACCTACAGACTAGACATCTTACAAATCTCTACTGGGTCCTTTGCAACATCATATGGTACAGACCAACAGTCTACCTCCACAGGAGTCAGGACAGGAGACCTACTAGAAAGTAGGCAATAAACTAAGGTACCCAATGGAAACTCTTTCTATTTTCTGTCTTTCAGGCTGCTAATGGAAGTGTCGCCCTGAGTATATCTCATCTGTATAAAGCTTGAAGTTTCTTTTGCTTATGATAGACCTTCGATTTTTTTAAGACTGATGCATCATTTTCTTTAGAAAAGTCACACAGTCCTCACAAGAAGATATGGATGTTCTGAGTCCAGGCAAAAAGACAATGGAAATTAAAATTCTTTGGCATATTTTACCCTCTGTATGCATATGTTACTTTGCTTTTCCAGGGACATAACAGACCTTGGAACTTTCAGAGTTTCTAATTCAAAAAGGTAGACAGTTGAAACACTGGACACTACCCTAGATCATACAATTAAAATATCAAAACATAGAACAGTTTTCATATTCTCTGGAAGTGATCTGGATGGGATCAACAGACACACAAACTAATTACTCACTGCTTCCTGCAGATGAAACCCTGAGAAATGGCAGCTCCTCCTTTTAAGCCATGTTTGACAACAATACCTGGGATGAGGAAAAGATAAGCTCACTAAGGACGTCCAACTAAGTTCTGGAGGTCAGAAGGGAAGAGGTAAAAGTTATCCTTTATCTAAACCCCACTAATAAGGGTTCATATTGCAGAACCATTTCTTATGATGAAAAAGTACAGTTTTATACCTACCATAAATGTAGATGTTCGAGTGTTGACACTGCTGCAATCATTACACTTGGGTTATCCTGCCGTCAGGTGGTCACGCAGTCGGCCAAAGTTCCAAAGTCTTGGTCCGGCATCGGTTGCTGTCACCTCCTCCCTGACGTCAGTGTGACAGGGGTATATAAGATGCATCCGACGCCATTTTCTTCAGTTTTTCTTGCCCCAGATGTCAGGTGCCCCCGAATAGGTAGGCAGTTCAAATTGCTAGTAAACAATACAAAAGAAAAGCAAACAACTTTTTAGTTACCAGCAAATATTCCCCATAGGTAATAAGGGTAGATGCCCTAGGTAAGTACTAGAAAGTAAGAGAGGAAGGAGGGAGGGTAACCTAGACTGCAGCAGTGTCAACACTCTAACATCTACATTTATGGTAGGTACAAAACTGTACCATGTTCATCGTGTTACACTGCTGAAGTCATTACACTTGGGTGGAATCCCAAAGCTTGGTAGGGAGGCTGGATCTATAAGGCATTAGGGGTGGCTATAAGGCCCTGCAGTACAGCAGTGGTAAAGCCAGCAATGGATTTGGAGTATAAAGGCAAATGGTAATGTTTGGTGAAGGTATGCACAGAACTCCATGTTGCTGCTTCCAAAATATCCTTGGTAGGTACTCCTCTGAGGTAGGCAGTTGAAGTGGCTGTTGCCCTGGTGGAATGAGATCTAATGCTGCTAGGTACAGGTTTCATATGGTGGGTATAGCAGAAATGTATACAGTATCCTATCCATTTTGAAATAGTCTGCTTTGAAATGGCTTTTCCCTGTGCTCCTGCAGCATATGCTACCAATAACTGCTCAGATTTTCTGAAAGCTTTGGTTTTGTCCAAGTAGAAGCGTAACTGTCTGTGAATGTCCACGGAATGTAGAAGTCTCTCCCCTTTGTTCTGTGGTTTTGGATAAAAAGTTGGCAAGTGAATAGTTTGGTTTAGAGCCACACTTGATACCACCTTTGGCATAAACATAGGGTTAGTTCTTAAAGACACCCTGTCCTGGTGGAAGATGAGGAAAGGTTCCACTGCCATTAGTGCCTGTAATTCTGAAACTCTTCGTGCTGATGTTATTGCCAGTAGCACATCAGTTTTCCAAGAGATGTATTTTAATTCTGCTGTGTTAGCTGGCTCAAAAGGAGGTAGAGTTAATTTTTCCAAAACAAAGTTGAGGTCCCAAGTTGGTGTAGGTGCTCTATGGGGTGGTCTTATGTTTTTAGCCCCTCTGAGGTATTGTTTGAGCAAAGGATTAAAATAAATTGGTGGATCCATGTTGTAATGAGCAGAGATAGCGGAGGCGTGGATCTTGATGGATGAAAAAGAGAGGCCCTTGTCCAGCATCTCAGTTAAGTATTGCAGTATCTGAGGAATGTTTGGGACAAGAAGGTCAATGCTGTGCGCTTGGTTCCAGGCACAGAATCTCTTCCATTTATCTGAGTATGCTTTCCTGGTGCTAGGCCTTCTGGCCTCCAGAATGACATTCATAACAGCTTTGGAGAGAGGCATTGCTTGCTTGACTAGGGGAATTTTCCATGCAGCTAGGTTTAAGGTCTTTAGCTGGCTGTGAAGTATCTGATTGTTGTGCTGTGTCAGCAACTCTGGGATATGAGGCAAAATCCAGGGTGGTTCTTGTGCTAAGTTCTTTAAGATTGGGTACCAGTGTGGGCGTGGCCAGTCTGGTGCAATCAGTATCATTTTTGGCTCTTCCTGCCTGGCTTTTATGAGTACCTTTGGGAGGAAAGGTAGAGGGGGGAAAGCGTATACTTGTAGTTTTTCCAGCTGAATGAGAGGGCATTCACTTTCCATGCTTGTGGATGGTAGCTCCTTGTGCAGAATTTCTGTAGTTAGCAGTTCTTTGGGGAAGCAAACAGATCTATGTCTGGGCTCCGCCATTTTTGTGTTATCATTCTGAATATTTGTGGATTCAGTTCCCATTCGTGTAGGTCCATAATGTTTCTGCTTAGGTTGTCTGCCAGTGTGTTTTTCTCTCCTGGCAGGAATTGTGCTTGCAGATGAACTTGGTAGTTTAGAGCTGTGTTCCACAAGGTCATGGCTTGTCTGCAGTGGGGGGTAGGAGTGTGTGCCCCCTTGCTTGTTTATGTACGACACAACTGTGGTGTTGTCTGTCTTTAGTAGTAATTGTCCTGGATGCAGTAGGTCCTTGAAAGCTATAACAGCATTTTGTACAGCTAGCATCTCTTTTTGATTGATGTGGAGATGTCTTTGCTCTGTGGGCCACTCGCCCTGGATACATTTTCCTGCCATGTGTGCTCCCCAGGTGTAATCCAATGCATCTGTTGTAAGTGTCTGTCTGGCTGTGGGTTGAGGGAAAGGCTGTCCCTTGTTGAGGTGACAAGCTTGTGCTCACCATTGAAACTCCTGTTGAAGGCAAGGAATTTGTGGTATAACTGTTTCCAAACTTTGACAGTGTTGAGACCAAACATTCTTTAGGTACCATTGTAGTTTCCTCATATGCAGTCTGGCATATGGAATTAGTAGTATGCAAGATGCCATGTAGCCCAAAGCCTGCAGAATTTTTCTTGCAGGGAGTTGGGTCTTTGTTGCCATTAATTGAAAATACTGAGTCAGTTGTCCTTGCTTGTCTGGCATGAGAGAAGCTATCTGGGCGTTGTGTTCAAGTTGGCACCCAGGAATATTATCTATTGTGAGGGCACTAGTTTTGATTTATTTTCATTTACTGTGTACCCCAGGCAACTTTATAACTTTTTTACACATGCCAGATGCTTTAGTAGAATGTCCTTGCTCTCTGCTTGAATCAGGCAGTCGTCCAGGTATGGATAAATCTGAATTCCTTTTTGCCTGCAAAATGCAATTACTGGTGCCAGGCACTTTGTGAAGACCCTGGGCGCAGTAGATAAGCCAAAGGGCAGTGCAGAGAATTGATAGTGCATTGAACCAGCTAAAAATCTGAGGTATCCTCTGCAGTTTTGTTTGATAGGGACATACAGGTATGCCTCTTTGAGGTCCAAAGTCACGAGCCAAGCTTTCTTGCCCTGCATGGGAAGAAGCTGCTGTAGTGTCAACATCTTGAATTTCAGTACATCCAGGTAAGTGTTTGGTGTAGAAAGGTCCAGAATGGGTCTCCAGGCTTTGTCCTTTCTGGGAACCAGAGAGAGAGTGGAGTAAAATCCTTGTCCTTCTTCCTGTGGTGGTACCTTTTGAATAGCTCTCATGTTCATGAGTGCTGTAATTTGTTTTTGAGCCTCTGCCCATTGATTTGGTGGCAGATTTGGCATTCCTTTTAGCCTTGGCAGGATGTGAAAATGGAACCTGTAACCTTGAGATACAATGTTGAGAACCCATTTGTCTTTGGTGATGCAATGCCAATTGTGATAGAAAAGTGCCAGTTCTCTTCCTAAGGGGGCTGTCAAGAGAGAACTGTTTGGCAGCTGTAGTGGAAAGTCATTGAGTCTGTTTTTTATAAGGTTGAGGCCTGTCTTCTCCTTCTTTCTGGCCTGGTGTGCCCCATTGTCGAGGCCTGTAAGGGCCTTGTGTCTGACCTCTACCTCTTGGACGTCTGTATCTGCCCCTTTGAGGTCTGTCTGTGACTGGAAAGGACCAATTCTTTGTTGGCCAATTTCTGCTAAAACGAGGAGGCTGAACCTGTAAGAAATCTTTCACCGTTTGCATAGATTTTGCCTTATCCTCCATCTTCTTTAATACCTCCTCTGCCTTAACTCCAAACAGCACATTCCGCTGCAAAGGTGCATCCAATAATTTGACCTTAACATGATCTGGTAACGTATGTTCTTTTAACCAAGCATGCCTTCTAATGACAGAGCCTGTAACTGCTGCTCTACAGGAGGCCTCTAAGGAATCAAACCCACATTGCAAGGTATGTTTTCCCACTTGTTCAGCAGCATGCAATAAATCCTGCATTTCTTTTAAGTTAGGAGTATCTGAATCTGGAAGCATCTTTTGTTTCAACTGAGACATCAAAAATTGCTGATATTTTAGCATGTGAAACTGGCAATTCAAGGCTCTCATTGCTAAAGTTGCAGACGTATATACCTTCTTTCCCCATCTGTCTAAAGCTCTGGAATCTCTGTCAGAGGGAACTGGGTTTTTTGCTGATGAGCCCTTAATGCCTTTGGGTACCTGAGAAATAGTTTCAGGGTCAGCAACAGGGCTTTTGTACAGACATTTGTGAGAGTCAGGGACTCTGTAATATCTATCAGGTTTAACTGGGACTGGGGGTAAGGAGTCAGGGTTCAGACTGGATTCAGTGTACACATCATCCATAATGTCTAAAACTGGCGGGATAGCAAGGTGTCTGTGCTGAGGCAATAAAAGGAAGTCTCTGAGCCTTTTCTTGGATTCTGAGTAATCCTGACCTTCCCAATGGAAATGCTCCCTCATGGTATGTAAGGTCTCCCCAAAGGAGTAATCCTCAGGCGGAGAGGCTGATGGAATTGATTCCTCAGCATCAGAATCCTCATAAGGGGGTAAAGAATAACCTAGGTCCGAGGAAGAGTCTGGGGAAATGGACACCTGGTCAGAAGATTGATAGTCTGCAGCCTGTCTGGGCCTTTTATCAGGAGGGGGATGGGACCCCCTGATCAGGGTGAGTAGGTCCTCTGCCATTTTTAGCATTTGTTTCTTAGGCATGGAAGCCTGTCCTGGAGAGAGTTGTGTCTGTTTCTTTGCTTTTAAGGGGGGCTTAGACTTAACAGAGGGTTTAATGTTTAACTGGGTAGGTGTGAAAACACCCTCTGTAACTGTGGATTGCTCAGCTACTTAGATTCCCTCTGTAGGTTTAGGATTCGTAGGCTGAAGATCTAGTGCATCCGAAGGCCCAGCCAGCTCCACGTGGGAGTCGGAGGCAGTCTGTGGTTGTGGAAGCGGTCGTCAGCGGCTGCATAGGCACCTCGCTGAAAACTGGAGAACCGGCGACCGGCCTAGAAGAGGCCTAGTCAGTTTTGGGCCTCGGATGCCCGTCCTTGTGCTTTTTATGCATTGTGGTCGTCGAAATTTCCGACTGCATGGTGTAATTGAATTTCCTACCAAAATAATGTCGGGCAAAATCAAACCGACATTTAATAGTGCGCTTGTTAAACCTAGCACAAAACCGACAACAAGTGACATCGTGGTCAGGGCCTAGGTATGGAATACAATAGGAGTGGAAATCCTTATGAGGTATTTGCTTCCCACAAGAAATACAGTTATTAACTTTTACTGACATCGGTCTGAGGCAAGAAAAAGTTTCCCCAACGGGGTTCTTAGCTCTTTTAGAAGACTTCGGTTCTGGATTCGGAATGAAAATCTCAGGAGTCGGCCGACCAGCACTTGCAAACTGCTTCTGCTTCGGGCAGCGCGGCGGCAAGAAAGACTGGAGAAAATGGTGTCGGATGCATCTTATGTACCCCTCTTGCACTGACGTCAGGGAGGAGGCGACAGCAACCGATGTCGGACCAAGACTTTGGAACTCTGGCCGACTGCGGGACCACCTGACGGCAGGATAACCCAAGTGTAATGACTGCAGCAGTGTAACACGATGAGCATTTGCTATGCCTTTGTTCTTAGGATTCCCCTCCTCTCGGAGAGGAGCTGGACTTGTGGGTCAGATTAATGAAAGTTTCATAGATTTTTGTTGATAGGCAGAAATTGATTGGGGAATATAAAAAGACAAAAAAATGCTTACCTGTTACCACCTGTATTTTTTAAAAGCTGAACCACATATTTGCTGTAAACTCAAAAAGCTTTCAGAGCTCGAGCAAGAGAAACCAGTGCTAAATTAAGGGTGTGTTTTGGTGAGACAGTACATTCCAGAATTTAAAGTTTGCAAAACAAATAAAACCCAAGTTATTTGAAAGTTGAATTTTTATTTATAAACAGTACAATTAAAACATGACTAGCTATTTATGAAATAGCACAGTATCAAGAGTCTTAATTACAAAAACTGAAGTTACATACAACAGTTCAGAAATGTATAACTTCAACTGCATATTCAGACATATAACATCCACAGCTAGAGTGTCACAGAAGTTTTGACTTTAGTGTAAACATGACAATGTGAAAACAAATTATCAGACTTCACTGCACCATATACAAGGCTCATAGACCTCAACAGCATGGTAAATATGTTCAAATAACACACATTACACACACACATGCAGTTTAAACTTTGTTCTTTCTTTCCAAAGTGCAAGTGGAAAACAGACCCTCTGTTTCAAGTTAACTGCTGGGCTATCTAAATCCAGGGTCTGGGCACACCTGTTAATCATACCCAGCTGCTAAACCTGCACCACTGAGCAACACATGCTGCTGGCTTACAGACCAGGACAGGAGTGTGAAGTAGTAAACAGAAACAATATGGCTGCAGAGTTCAGTCAAGAGTATTAGCTGTGAGAGTTCTCTGAGATCCCTACAGTCTATCTCAGATCCTGTAAACTTATTTTCCTATAGCACCAGTCATTGGTGTACCATACATTTGACAGAACAGCTGGTGCTGGAAAAATGGCAGACTCATTGCACCAGCCTAGCCTTATCACATGAAATTGTGCAGTACTTTTAGGCATTCCGGATATCCCCTGGAATACCAATATGGACACCCAAGATTCTGAGAGTCAGTCAGTATGTGGTCTTACTGGTACTTAAAATGATACCACACTCTGGGACAACGTTCACTAAATAAGTAAGTTGAAGCACTCCACATCTGGCTTTGGATTAACAGCGTATTCATGCATTATCAAAATCTAACATGTATCAAAAGTACCTTAAAACAGGAAATAACACTGATGACTACACATGTATCAATTTTACACCTTTGAGTACATGGTGTCATAAAAGTGCTTTAGATGTAACTGGGACAGCTTTGTCCCACAAAAAAAAGTTATTGCTTTTTTTTTTATTAATCAACTTTTGTCATTTTGAAAAGATAATTTTAATGCCACAGTTTAAGAGAAATCAATTATAATATCAAGGGACTAGGCTATTTCACACATTTATTCACATTGCCATAAGCTTGGGTTCAAACAGCTGGATACTTTATTTCGTAAACAGTGGTACTTCTTTTCCATCCTATGTGCAAATACAGGACTCAGAGGAAGGTAACATTCAATATCGTATGTGCATAGGACATTTATATAGGGCAGATAATCATAGGTATTTCATTCTTTCATAGTCAGAGCTCAGCATGCTGTAAAGGTATGGGTTAAGACAAAAAAAAAAAAAGATTGACTGAATTCTAACACTATTTTACACTGCAAGATGAATTCAATGGTGTTACTGTCCTTAAGTAATGTAATCTGAATAAGGATATGCAATACTAATAACCGTATACAGCACTAAACAGGGCTGCAGTAAAACATCCTCCACGTTCCAATTACATCAACTTTTTTTCCCATAGGTTCATGCATTAGTACTAAGCTAACTGCCCTTGTGAGCCTTTTTAAGCCTAGCCAATTATCCCTTGTGAGACTCAAACCCTGCACCTTGTGTTTATAAGGCAAACACCATAACCATTAGCCACCCTCCTGAATTTTGTAAGTGAAGGCTGCAACTGAAGCAACAAACTCAACCTTAAGGCTGTACAGTGTGGAGAAATGCAGCTTAATATGAGGACAGAAAGGGATGCAACAAACACAAAATATCATTTTCTTAATGTCTAGCTCATGGTCACGCTGAATAATTACTTCACTGCAGAATCAGCTCTCAAGTCGTCTGCTAACTACAATGCTACATGATCTCTGTCACTTCATACACAGAGACGTAGGGCTCCTGATGCGAAGATTCCTGGTTATCCGCAATTCATTATGAATATACAGATGTAACAGATACAAAGCGGGAGTCAGTTGATGGCATAACATTACGGAAAAAGGATAAGCATGGTTAATGTTACTTTTACAAATGTAAATGCTCACTTCTGTAGTTAAAATTACATTTTGGTAACTCTGTCACTTAAAACAGAATGCAAATCTTCTTAAGTAATTATATATAATCACTACAAAAACACTCTCAATGTGAGTGCACAATATTTTAACGTACCTATGTCATAAGCCTTTAGTGACAGAGGAATACGATCAGGTCACTCAGCTCGTTATGTATCCAAGACATGGATGCTAAGAAAGTCACCTTGAGAGTGAAGGCCAAGAGGTGAATCTTGACATCCGTGTCAACAGCACATAAGTTGTTATGATCAAAGATCTGATCACAATTCTTTGTAGTGCATGTAACTTTGTATGTTCCACGTATAATATGTTACAAAAGGGGAAAAAAAATCACAAAGTGTTTTGCCATCTTTCAAAGCTGTAAAGCACTTAGCGAGCGGTGTAAGAAAGACGGTGTAACACACTGTCTTATGTTAAAGAAAGTCAGGGACAGATTACTGGCCCAGACAGCAGACAGAAAAAAAAATAATTCTACCACTGTCATTTGCTGGCCAGCACTGGCAAATTTAACTGTCTAGCATTATACCTGATCTTAACAACTGAAGCAGGGGTGATTAACAATTGTTAAGATCAGGTCTCATGGCCTAGAAGCAAACATGCACACTGGCTAAATGCTAACTTTACACAGGCCTATCCTAGCAATCATTCTGGGTAAACATGTACAGTTATGTATCCAAACACAACTGTACTACACACACCATAAACATCACTACAACAGTATAGTCAGATGAATGGGAAAGTACCAAACAATGTAGTAAGTGACCCTGGACAAGGGAGATGTCCTAAACCACATTTTATAAATATGCAGTAGCAACTCCTGCCCTTCTGCTTGACCGTGGCATCCAGTGTGTAGTGTTAAGAGATAGTATGAATGAATGTCCAGGTTGCAGACTCACTAATACAGTGGTCAGAGACATTCCTGAAGAAAGCAGCACTGGTGGCAGCTCACCTACTGGTATGGGCCATGATAGCAAAATCAAGGTCCTTCCATACAAATAAGGTGGTGCAGTTAACCCAAGATCAGTGAAAAAAGTGTTTGCCTGGTTGCTAAATGTTCATGCTTGTCTGCCAAGAAATAATTTAACAACGTACCTGTCTGAGTACATGGCTAGTGGTGTAATATCGTAGTTGTCTACAGTATGCAAAATTCTCTCTCTCTCTCCACTGCTCTTTGACATGGGAGAAAACAGTAACTTGGTAACTTAATCGAAGGACATACAGAAACCACAGCAAGCAGGAAAGAAGGGGTCTCTCTTCAAAGTAACCATAGAATATAGAGGACGGTGTACAACTAGCTAAGCATCAGTACTTGGAATATGGAGATCCCACTGGCAAGGTCTTCTAAGAGAGTCTTCCAAAATAGGTACCTGAGGTCAGCCATGGCAAAATGTTCTAAATGATGGAAGTTTAACTGCTGTTTAACAAAGTTCAGGTCCCAGGAAGGAGATAAAGTGCATTTAGGTAGTCAAAGATGAAGTATCCCTTTCAGTAATTAAAAACTGTACTTGATATCATAGGGTACACCATAGGTATACAGGTAGAGATGACTGAGAGGTGCACCTCACATGAGAAAAAGGGCAAATCCTGCTCAATTATATCAGAGCAACAATGTAAGACTTGTAGAAAGGCAAAAGTGAGATCAATATCCTTCTTGCATCAAACCAAGAATTTAGTCCAGCAACTACCCTCTTAACTAGGTGGGCTGACGCCTAGAGGTTGAGGGGGTTGCCCTCTTTATAGTGGATAAGCACCACATTCTGATTTATGGAAAGCAAGAGTGGATCTCCAGCCACCCTTGTAAGGAAAATGAGTGACACTATTTTGAGTTAGAACAGGTAGGTGTCTACATGTTGCTGAATGGAACATAAACACAATTCTTGGTTAATGAAAAGACCTTGGAGGTCTCTGGCTGCCCCTACATGGGGAATGGCCACCATGTTTTTGGTTTACAGGAATTACTTAGCCTCTGGCCTTTTCCTGCGATTAGCGGGTGGGCTACTACATGCACTGTAAAGCATATTATCCAAGAAACAAATACCGATTTAATTCTGACACGACTCAGGATGGACATGGCAGAGAACCATTCAAACCCATCTAAAAAAAAATCTGAGGGCATTTCTAGACCCGAGCAGAAATGTACAGACACAATTAAGTCCATGCAAAAATCTAACTCTCAAGAGCCAAAATGAAAATGAAAATTACTCACTAATGCAAGCATACAAAAGGAGGATCAAGGTATCAGTGTGCACAATGCCCACAAACTCTGGCATGCTTTCCAGGAAAAAAGAAGTGGCCACTTAGTACACTGAGCAGCAAACAGACTAGATAGAGAGCAAAAGTTAAGAATCTGGTTCTCCTGGGTGTTGATGCTTAACCCCCCACCCCAAGCTTCTAAACTGAAGCTCTGGCCTCTACAACAACCTTCCAGTAAGAAGAGTCCTTTGTACACCTGGTAATCCATAAACATGTTCCTTGGCCTCCTCTGCTGAAACACTAAGCTGGAAGAGCACTGTGGTACAATGTCCTTCCCACATAAAATAATAAAAAGACGGACACAAAATCAAAATGGCACTGATGTTTTAAACTGGCCAGTTTTAGCTCAACAAAAATTTTAAAATGCTGTCCATAATAATTATTTTAATGCCAGTAAGCTGATTTTTAAAACAAGTGCTTAATATCATGTGATGTAAATTAATATCTTGACAAACATTTTGGACAATAAAAATACAACGGCAAAATTCAAATACACTTCATAAAAATCAGTTTTGGTTTTGCTCCATTCCAGCACGTTATTTCTTTGCCTCTTCAGAAATATCAGAAAAGCTGAAGCAGAAAGTCTGGTGCCCACTCAAGGGCAGTCTGTGCAACAGCAAGGGCTGCAGCTCCCAAACTGGCAGATATACCCCAAACTGCTACCTTCACAAGCTGACTGGTTCCAGATGCTTGTGCAAAATCCATTTCCCCATGCTTACTGTTAGCTTCTTCTAACCGTTGCTTGAGAAGGACAGTATCTGGACGCTGGTGAGATGTAGCCAGCTGAAAGTCTTGAAAGGAACTAATGGCAATACTGAAAAAAAAAGGACACAATGTAATTAAATGGGCAGGCCAAGGAGCTAAATTACAAATGTAGACAACAAAGGATAACGTCAAAGCACCACACACCAACAGGGCCATAACAGTGCATCTCCATTCCACTCAGCTTGGTCTTCCCTCCTCCAAAAATGCTTGATATTTAAATGCAATTCCATTTGGTAACCTAGTAAGAAAACCAGTACCATAAACTATGTCAGTAAAGACCTAGACACCAGTCTCATGAACTATTTTCAGTGAAGGCTTGGACAACACAGACAAGTAATAAAATACTGCAGTAAATAAGTTTAAGTTGTAGTTCAGAAAATAATCTACAGTCAGGATACGCCAAGTCACTCAATGAGTAAAGCAACATAAATAGTTACTTACAGAACAGACAGTGGTGCTAAAATCAAGGCAGTGATAAAAACTGATACCATAAACAAGCCAGTGTACAACATGCTCAGAAAGGAACAAGAGGAGAAAATTAATTGCAGCAGTAATTAGAATAGTCAAAGACGATACTAAGTGGGTCACTAAGAATTCAAACAATAAATTAATAAAGGCAGTACAGTGGTGCAGTTACCATTGCTGTCTCACAGCATTTGTTTCCTCATTTCAGTTCTCAGTTGTACCCCTTCATTCAGAATCCTCAGGCTCTCACTGCATCAAAACAGGTTTTTGCTGGGTGCTGTGGTTAGATGCCACGGGTGAACTGCTCATACTTTCAAATTGGCAGCAGTTGTACACGTGAATTGTAACTGCTAGAAGAATAAACCGACTGCCAGACAAAGAAGGACTAAAAGACAAGCTTGAGAAGCTATAAAGGCAATGTAGTATTATGTGTAGAACACAGCTAGGTCAGAATTAAAGATGAAAGTTCAGTTGTGTAAGTAAACTTGCATAAAAGTAGATGTTTGAATGATCACTGCTGCAGTAGCCTTAGTTATGTGGATTATATCTTGCAAAGCGTCAGGGCAGCTTCGACATGCTCAAACTGTTAAACAGCTCAAGCTGAGCTGCCTAAAAACACAAGTTTGAGTGCCAAACCCTTCAGAGCTCTCATGCCAAATGAGAGAAGGAGGCTGAGCCCTGAGAGGACATAACTCAGAGTAAGAATATCAATGCATATATGCACACCCTGGCATAATCTAAAAATAAAAAGGGGGATGAAGGGAGAGAGCAGCTACTATACCAGTGATCGTTCGAACATCTACTGTTACAAGTTTATGTAAACAACTGTACTATGTTCATCATACAGATCACTGCTGAAGTAGCCCTAGCTACACGGGTGGATCACTCTAGCTTACTACATTTAGGAGTTGGAAGGGAAGAAGTCCAGGAGGCCCTGGAGAATGGATCTAGCAAAGCCTGATGTAAATCTAGAGAAGGAATCACGGATGTAGTGCATTGTAAAAGTATGCATGGAGGACCAAGTTGCTACTTCTAGAATACTTCTAGTATCCAACCCTTTCCAAAGAGCCATAAAAGATACCAAAGCCCTGGTATAGTGAGCCTTGACCCAGCCTGGAACAGATTTTGTTTTGGTGAGAACAACAAAGTAACAGCCTGAGACAATAATTTGGAAATGGTCTGTTTTGACACAAGTTGTCCCTTCTTACCTTCGCAAGAAATGAAAAACTGATCTGAAGATCTGAAAGATTTTGTTCTGCCAAAATAGTACCAGAGTTGTCTGCAGACATTCAACGAATGGGGTGTCCTTTCCCCCTAATTTTAAGGTTCAGAAACGAAAACAGGGAGACAGTTTGGCTTACAGTAAGCTCAGATAAAACTTCAGGCATTAGTTTTCAAAGAAACCCTGTCTCTGTGACAAATGAGATAGAGTTGACTCACCATAGGAGCTTCTAACTCCGACGCTCTTCTAGCAGAGGTCAGAGCAATACATACAATAGCTTTCCGTGTTAAGAAACTAAAGTCAGCCATATGGTTCAAATGCAGCAAGTGTTACCTTCTCTAACACAAAATTAAGATCTCAAAGACAGGCCACCAGTTTTCTTGGCGGTCTCATGTAAAACCCCTTTCAAAAACATTTTGACATGAAAATGCACTGAAAGTGGAAATCTATTGGCTGACATATTGAAATGGCTGCTAAAATAACTTTGATGGGGGGAATAAGAAGGGCCAAGATAGGTGCATACATATACATACATATATAATATATACACATCACACATATATATATATATATATATATATATATATATATATATATATACACACACACACACATATATATATATATATATATATATATATATATATATATGCACACATCACACATATATATATATATACATATTTATATATATATATATATATATATAGATATATATATATATATAACATAGACACATATGTGTGTGTATACACACACACACACACACACACACACACACACACACACACTTTTAAACCAAAACAAAAAAAAAAACAAAAATAATCTTTTTTCCCCACTTTCCAGGCTTGATAGTTGTTGCTGAAGCACCTACCAAGAGGAGAAAACGTTGAGAGAAGAAAGGAGCCACTTTTGAGATTTTAAGTATTTTCTTCTGATTTTCTTGTTTAAAATTACTGCTTTGCCGCCTACTTTTCGGCGTTTTCCGGCTTGCTAAAGTTGATATCTGTATTAGAAACAGTATTTAGAACACATCTAGAACCTGTTTGCTGCATTTCCTGTGTTGCACTTAATTTAAAATAATTTTTTTTCTTAAAATTGCATTTTACCTGACTCTGGCCTAGCACGCAAGTGTGGGGTCATTTATTGCACTGTTCTGACTATTTTGCTACTTGTGTATCTCTGCTACCTTTAAACTAAACCAACAACAAAAAAAAATCTTGCTTTTTTCCCACTTTCTGAAACTGAAGAAAGTTCAGTTTCAGATTTGCTGTTCTGAACTGTTTGTAAGTTTCTTGGAGGCCAGTGCTTGCTTAGGCTAAAGGGAAGTCTCTGTGTTCACCAGTAGCAGTGGTTAACACTGACCAGCCTTCCTGTCCCTGTAGGAGTGGTTACTGCCTAGAAGCTGTAGTTTTATTGGCCATTTTGGGTCAATTCCAAACTCCTTGATCTCTCTCTCTTAAAACCCTGCAACTCTCTTTTTGCGCGGTCTTGCTCATAGAGCAGCATCAGGCAGTGCCGTTTAAACAGGTTTAAAGTATTCCTGGCTCCACAAAGTCTGCTCTTCACTTTTTCCCTTAGAACTGCTCTAAATCTCAAAATAAGCACTCTATTTTCATTCTAAAGCCCTGCACTTACTTGTATAAGTAAACTCATAGGTAAATACTAATAAACTTAAGCACTACATCCTCTTATACTCCTTTTAAGCACTTGCTCCCTACTGGTTCTTTCTGATCAGTCAATAAGCAGTTCCCTATATTATTCAGGCATGTCCAAACGTCAGTTTCGGATTTACTCTCCAGTCCAGCTGGTGAATCTGGGAATCTTGAGGCAATGTTACAACTGCCTTATGTATACAGACCACCCTTCTCCTCCTCCCAACAAGCTCAAATATATGTGAGAGATGCAACTATATAGCCAAACTGGAGGCTAAGCTCTCTCAACCCAGTACTGGCAGAACCTGTCAGGAGGAGAAGGTAACCACACACACCACAAATCCAGTCTCACAGAGACCTATTGCATCAGCAAACTAAACATATAAACACACAAAAACATGCTTGGAGGCTCTAAATAAAAATCTGCCTAAGCAGCAGAGACCTCCAAAGCAGACATCCAAGCAACCGCTACCAGGAAACAATACCCACGTAGCACATAGCTCACAAAGTCAGTGTGCCACACAGTCACAGCCCTTAAGGCTAAACAACACACCTAATACACTTGTAATAGGAGAGTCTATTGTCAGACACACTGACGTCCCACTCACCAGGCTGAACAAGGAGAAGGTCACTGTAAGCTGCCTGTCGGGTGCCAGGATCCGCCACATAGCACAAGCACTCAGGTCACTCCAAAGCAATACAAATATAACTCCGTCATTGTCCATGCTGGTGTGAATGACCTGAGACGTACCTCCCTGGACTACATGAAAAAAAAAAGAGGAGCTCTCTGATCATGCAGCCCAGGCCGGTATGATCCCGACCTTGAGTAGCATCTTACCCTCACCAAGAATGATGCCACAGTATAAAGACAAAATGATCAATTTTAACAACTGGCTAAAGTATTGGTGTCATTCAAAGGGGATCCAGTGTCTGTCAGCCTGGGATGACATGCTCGACAAGCCACGTTGTTTCGCTAGGGACGGCTTGCACCTGTCACCCCTGGGTTTTCGAACACTGGCAAAGGCTCTTGCCTCTCCCATAGTGCCTTTTTTAGGCTAGGCTCAAAAGACAAACCTACCTCCATAGACAACACAAAAAAAAAAAAACTAAGGGTAATGCTGCTCAACGCCAGAAGTCTAAACCTCAAGATACACGCACTCGAGACTCTCCTCAGTATGGAGAATATCGATATCTGTGCAGTAACAGAAACATGGTTCAAGGCTCCCGAGAGCACCCCAGCACTAACAGGTTATACTTCATACCATGCTTTCCAGCCCCAAAACTCGGACCGAACCACAAAAGGAGGGGGAGTATCAACATTTATCAAAGATATCACACCTCCAGGTTAGTGGCACTGCACGAAGCATCGGAGACCATCCATGTGCAACTAACAGTGGACAAAACTGCCTTTCAGTTTGTAGCCTGCTACAGACCACCCTCCCAAACACAGGAACTTCACTCGGCTTTCCTGAGAACACTGGAGAATATGAAGATCTCTCCAAACACCATTATATTGGGTGACTTCAACTACCCAAACATTGATTGGGAAAACTTCTCAAGCCCAAACACCCTCGCCTAACAGTTCCTTGAATTTATAAACACAAATGCTATGGAACAAATGGTCACCACTCCCACAAGAGGGGAAAACATACTGGATCTGGTCATCACCAACATGGGGTCTCTATGTTCCACACCAGAGGTATACCCCTCATTGGTAAGATCAGAACATAAACTAATCTCACTGGACATCCATATTCCGTCCCCATCCCTAGCCAAGGAAACCATGGTGAAGAACTTCTCAAAAGCAAACTTCACACTTCTCAAAACTGAGGTGGAATCCTTCAAAGCCCCTGGGCCAGTGGAAAATACGGGCCGAAATGCAGAATCCTTTACAAATGCATTCTATGGACACCTACAGGAATGCATGGAGCATGCTATCCCAAATAAAACCAAGACTCACTCCTCCAAAGGCAGGAAACCTGTCTGGTGGACCCCGGCCATAAATAAGCTATACAACAGAAGGAGAAAGCTACATGACAGAGCAAAATCCCAAAAAGGGAAGGCGTCACTGATCAGTACTAGCAAGAAACTACTATCCCTCATAAAATCATCTAAGGCCAGCTTCGAAAGAAAAATTGCACAAGACACTAAAGATAATTACAAGGCCTTCTTTAGTTATGCCAGAAACCTGGGAAGCAACTCCCAGATATGCCCTGAGTTAGTGCAAAATGACAAAAAATACACTGAACCCACAGACATTGCCAACATCCTGGCAGAAAGGATCAGAGCAAACCCCCCCCTTCCGCCCCAAAAGAGCAAATGAAATGTCTATCCCAACAGAGTACAGCCCTCCTGGGATCACAGATGCACAGGTGAGAGCTGCCCTCTCCAAAGCAAAAAACACAGCATCAATGGGAACAGACGGTGTCCCGGGCTGCGTCTTACATGAGCTCCAAGAAGAACTAAACCCTCATACAAAGTCAATGTTCAATCTCAGCCTTACTACAGGATATGTACCCAAGGAATGGCGTACAGCAACAGTGGTCCCACTCCACAAAGGTGGTGCCACAACAGACCCCAGAAACTATCGCCCTATAAGCCTGACTAGCCTGGTCTGCAAAGCTATGGAGCGTATCATCATGGAAATCATAAACAAAGACATTGGGAACCTCCAGACACTGGATCCTACCCAATTAGGCATTGTTAAGGACAGATCTTGCCTCTTGAACCTGGTCAACGTCTTTGAAACAGTTACCAAAGCCATAGATGAAGGCAAGGTAGTCCGCACAGCCTACCTGCACCTCGCAAAAGCCTTCGACACAATACCCCACTCAGGCATCATAAATAAGCTCAACAGCTTAAATATCAACCCCTATGTCACAAGATGGGTTGCAAACTGGCTCAGGGATAGAACCCACATGGACAGAATAGCAGGTGCCATGTCAGACTCTAAACCAGTTACAAGTGGCGTCCCACAAGGCTCGGTCCTGGGACCTCTCTTGTTCGGTATATATTTCTCCGAGGGACAAGCTAACACGGGTGGACTATGGCTGACCAAGTTCGCAGATGACTGGAAACTGGGTGCCGTAATCGACAATCCGGCTGTCACAAGCATCCTCCAAAAGGGTCTCACAGAGACAGATAACTGGTGCCAGAGCCATGGCCTAAAGCTAAATGCCAAAAAGTGCATAGTCATCCCCTTTGGGAAAAACAAAGTGCCCACAAATTACCACATAGGTGGTAATCCATTAAGTACAAAAGAAGTAATTAGGGACTTGGGGACCCAAATAGATAGCAATCTCTCCTTTGACAATCACGTTGCCAAAGTGGTTAGAAAGCCCTTCAATATAGCCCACCTTATAACGAAAGGGTTCACATGTACATCAAG